>NC_092296.1:4050000-4260000 GCF_036320965.1 Panulirus ornatus
CTCTCGACTACCACGAGTGTATAGAGTTACGCAAAATAGAAAATGAGCATTGGGCAAGTTACAAGGATGGGGTGAGGGACCCCCATGTATCCATCGAACAGACACATACTGCACAGATCAGGTCAATAGATACCCATATAGGTAGGTAGATAGATAGATAGATAGATAGATAGATTGAGAGAGAGAGAGAGAGAGAGAGAGAGAGAGAGAGAGAGAGAGAGAGAGAGAGAGAGAGAGTGTGTGTAGTTTCCAGAGGTAGCCTCTGGTCAGGTCAGTCAACCCACTGAGTGTTTGATGTTGACCATGACCTCTTGACCTGGTATCGGCAAAGTACGCGTCCAATACCTGTTACAAGCGGGAAAAAGAAAACGTAATGATGTTGGATGATTGAAAACAAATTGTAAACTTAGGATATGAGATCATCTCTTAACATTTCTCTAGACCTCAGATTTCACTTTGATCTTAATCTCACAAGTTCCTCACAAAGTGATAGCATTGAAATGGTCTCACAACATTCTACCAGAGTCACCCCTGGCAATTCTCCCAGTAGTTTCAGTACATTTTCTACGTGTGAGTAATATGGTTAAGACTTAACCTTGTGTGTAAAGAACTTGATAGTGTGCGAAGTGGAGAACTTGACATTCTTTTTTTATAGTTAAGACGATACTCAAGTCTAGGAATAGTCTCAGATACAAAGTTCCACCCATACCATGGTCTGTAAGTTCCACCCATACTATGGTCTGTAAGTTCCACCCATATCAAGTTCCTCAAAGTTCCACCCATATCATGGTCTGCAAGTTCCACAAAGTTCCACCCATATCATGGTCTGCAAGTTCCACAAAGTTCCACATAAGTCGTCCACACAAATACCCAACACAAGACCAGCACAAAGTCATAACGCTCTTATGGGCTAGATTGGTCTGGATCCTGAAGGGGAGCGACGACCTTATGCGTCCCTGACACACGGTGTGTTGTTTCCTCCTGGCCCATGTAATGCCTACCCCCCCCCCCCCCCTCCCGGTCCATGTCACCATCTGCGTCTTTTATCTTGGCTCCATCTGCCCTCACCAGCTGCATTACTCTAGTGCTGCCATCTGACACCAGCTGAACCCAGACGAATTGATGATGACAACCCGTGGACACTCTCTCTCTCTCTCTCTCTCTCTCCCTCTCTCTCTCTCTCTCTCTCTCTCTCTCTCTCTCTCTCTCTCTCTCTCTCTCTCTCTCTCTCCCAACACCACGCGATCTTGCGTTCTTCCTACACTCACCTAATGCCTCCCTCGCCTGGCCATCATCCACCAACCTCCTCTCTGTCCGCTACACACACACACACACACACACACACACACACACACACACACACACACACACACAGCAGGAGCTACTGGGGAAAACCTATAGAAAATGGGTTACCTTCATCATTCCTTTCTCTGTCTCTTCCCCTGACGGAGGAGAAGAGTCCGTGTGTGCGTCCGTCACCCTTGTTGTCTCTGGGCCAGCGTTTCCTTCGTGATTTTCCTCGTTATTTTCCCAGGGAGGCGAAGGGTCGCTTGTAGGGTTGTTTGTTGACGTTAACGACGTGTGACGTCATTGACCCCTCCTCTCCCCTTCCCTTGCTTGAGATGTGGCTGGGGTTCAGAGCGTCGCCCCCCCCCCTCCCTTCTCCCCCTCTTCCCCCTTCCTCCCCCTTTCAAACGCTCTGTAGAACCTGCTCCTTCATCTCTCCTCCCCTTTCTCTAGCACCATTTCGCCACCGTCACCTCTGAGGAGATCCCTCGTCCCCCGGGTTGCTGTTCTAACGTAGCATCACAGGGTTATGGTGGTCATGCGAGTCTCCATCCCCCATCTTCTTTGTCTTTAAGACTTCCAGGAGTTGCGTGTCTCTGTGGAAACCTCCAGCTACTGCCCCACTGGAAGTTTCAAACCTCTACCCCAGTGGAAGACTTCATCTATTGCCTGCCCCAGTATAATCCACCAACCACTGTACCACTACAAGCCACTACCCACTGTACCATTACAAGCCACTACCCACTGTACCACTACAAGCCACTGCCCACTGTACCACTACAAGCCACTGCCCACTGTACCACTAAAAGCCACTACCCACTGCAATGCTTCAACCACTGTACCACTCGTAGCCTCAAACCACCACCGACCACCTAAGAACAGCTCGCCACTGTGAATACATACGACTGTATTACTCAGTGGGGGGAGAGGAGGGAGTGTGTACGAGTGAACGTGTAAAGGCATGGACGACACACGCTCTGATGGGGTAGCAACAACTCCCTTCCTCCCTCCACCTCCATCTTCCATACCTCTCCATCCGTCCCTCCAGACTCCTCCACCACTCCACCTTCCCCTGCAAATAGGTGAGCCTCGCCAACAAATTCCCACTGGGCCTCTCCATCACCATCCCGAACCTGTCGCCAACACCAACACTTGTGAAACAGTGAGTGATGGTCGTGTTGATAGTGATGATGAGTTGTGATAGTAGTGATGATGAGTTTACTTATTAACTTACACATAAGAAGACATTTCCAGATAATTATCACAGAGATGATCATCTCATCAGCTGGGACTATACTTCCTCCACACTTGAAAAAGCGAGAGACGGATCCAACACCCTGGGCCCGTTTTTTTTGTGTCTACCTGCTGCCTTACGAAGTTAGTTAGGTCAGGCGGTGTTTGGAAATGGCAAAGTTGAGCGTCAGAAATGTTCTCAAGGGTAAACTAAACAAGGGTTACGAAGCGAGAGAGAGAGAGAGAGTGTGTGTGTGTGTGAAAGCTGGTAAGTAAGATGGGCTCGAACGTGTCAAAATACTTGGTGAATTGGCGTCGCTTTATATCCACAAGTATATGGATATATATGTATATGTATTTGTCTGTGGATGTATATGTATGTATACGTTGAAATCTATATTTATGTATATGTGCATGTGTATGTGGGTGGGTTGGGCCATTCTTTCGTGTTTCCTTTCGCTACCTCGCTAACGCGGGAGACGGCGATCAAGTAAAATAACAATAAAAATAATGTTTTCACATATACTTTTTCAAGTAGTCCCCATTGTGATGAAAGTATAAGTGATGGAGACTGTGAATGTAAGTGTACAGAAATACGAGCACATACGTTGTATGGTAGAA
Organism: Panulirus ornatus; assembly: GCF_036320965.1. Classification (NCBI taxonomy): domain Eukaryota; kingdom Metazoa; phylum Arthropoda; class Malacostraca; order Decapoda; family Palinuridae; genus Panulirus; species Panulirus ornatus. Next base: position 4,053,142 of record NC_092296.1, read on the forward strand.
ACGGTTCACCAGACAAGGAGCTTAAGAATGTACCTTTCTCACCCTCTCGCCCTACAGTGCAATTGGGTAGTTAACAAGCACCAGGAATTACTGGCAGGGGTGCTGGTCTGTGTCTGTGTGTGTGTTTGCGTGTGTGTGTGTGTGTGTGTGTGTGTGTGTGAGTCAGGGTGAAGTAGCGGGAGGGGTAAGGGGGGAGGTGGCGAGGAGTGAGTGTGGTGAAGTTGGGGTGTGTGTGTGTGTGTGTGTGTGTGTGTGTGTGTGTGTGTGTGTGTGTGTGTGTGGGGTAAGGAACGTATTGGAGAGTCTGCCTTATCACGGCGCACATTGAAATGCCCGGGAGTGGCTCCAGATACCCCTGACCACAGCATCTTGCCACCTGCGTCCTCTCTCTCTCTCTCTCTCTCTCTCTCTCTCTCTCTCTCTCTCTCTCTCTCTCTCTCTCTCTCTCTCTCTCTCTCTCCCCCAAGCGAGGGCGGAGGTGGTGGTGGAAGGTGAGGTGGGAGAAGTCATTGCCCCCCGCGCGATATCACTTACAAAAACATTCTGGTTAGTGAGACTTGCACTTACCTGCCTCCCTGCCTCCCTCACTCCCTGCCTCCCTGCCTCCCTCACTCCATGCCTCACTCCCTGCCTCCCTGCCTCCCTTCCTCCCTCACTCCCCAGTTCTGCCGTACACAGACCCTACCACTCATCCACTTTGGTTATTTTAGGGTGTCCACCATCACCCCCTCTTTCCCGCTTGCTGGGGGGGGGGGGGGGTCCGACTGGAGCATCTCCCTCCCCTTCCCATTCCCTCCTCCCTCTACCATCACCAGTGTGTGGGAATGGTGGAGAACCTTCCCCCAGCACTGTGGGAGCGTTGGAGTACCTACCCCGCCATCACTTTGCCGGTGTTGGAGGACCCACTGACCTCACCTCAACTGTATTTAAGTATAAAGTATTAAAGTATAAGTATCAAGCACTTTACATCTCTTGGATGGTTCGGGGGTGCAGTGTTCTCAAGTATTTCCAAGGATACAGGGAAATAAGACGCGTTGAGACAGAGGGAGAGGTGGAAGCGTAAATTACAATGAAGTTTGGGACTCTGGTTGGAAGTGAAGAGTGTAGACACGAGACACACTTTCCAGACAGGAAGGCACGACCGTAAGACCTTTGAGTACGACCTTTGAGTACGACTTTTGAGTACGACTGTACGACCTTTGAGTACGACCTTTGAGTACGACTTTTGAGTACGACTGTACGACTTTTGAGTACGACAGTACGACCTTTTGAGTACGATGGCTAATCATTGAGCACGTAATACATGTATATATATATATATTTTTTTCCCGATATGCATCTTGCATCCTCAATGACGAGGTCATGGCTATGGCAGGTGTAGCATTGTCTGCACCCGCCGTCCGTGCTGGCTGATCAGCTCGAGGTGGTGATATCCATAACGTCGTCATGCCCACCTTAAGGTCATGGGATCATGAACCTTAACGTCGGAGGATATATGAGTGTGTGTGTGTGTGTGTGTGTGTGTGTGTGTGTGTGTGTGTGTTTTCCCCCATACCTCTGGCTTTCCTAGGGAGGAAACCTAGCGAGTCTGTCCTTGTAGCACCCCATCCTTCCCTCCCCATCCCCTTGGGGAGACTAGCCCTGCTCCTGTACGGTGCGCAGACACCCTTCTCTCCCCCATCTCCCTCTGGTTTGTGCTCTACCCTCACCATTCCTCACCTCATACTTTAGATCTGGAGTACTGACATACCCTGGTCTCCAACCCATTATAAAAAACATAAAAAAATAATAAGGCTTTAAATGCTTTAATCTGTTCAAGGTTAGTTAGCGGGTGGTTTTTATAAACGCCGCTAGCTGTGCGCGCGCACGAGGCCAGCCTTGGAGAACACCTGGAGAACACCTGAAGAACATTTCAAGAACACAGACTATACGTTTTCTTCCAGCGTATTGACATCCTACGTGAACTGTGATTGGTGGATCTTGGATGGCCACCAGGGTGCCGTTGGATGACACATCCCGTTTTCAGTGAAAACTGGCGGGGGGTAGCGAGGCTGGGGGGGTGGGGGGAGGGGGGAGGGTGACTGACCTGCCCTGTGTGTTCATCACGCTCCTACCTACCCCCCCCCCCCCCATATGGGGCCCCCTGCAGCAGCTCCCAGGATGCCGGCTGCGTCCACAGGGCTCGCGACCCACGAGTCATTTTCTTTGTGTGGTGAAGGTAAGGGGTAACTAAAGATTAAGAGTTCGACGTCTATATTGTGCAAGTTTTATCATGGAGGTAGGGGAAGGAAAAGAGGTCTTATACTGTGAACATTGGGTGGTGTCCAAAAGGCAGATGGCAAAGAATAACTCGACCATGTCTGGGGGAATGCAGTTTCGGATGTGTATATGTCCCTATCTAGTTGGTTGGGGTGGGGGTGTGGTGATGGTGGTGGGTAGAAGTGGGTTAAAAGAGTGTGGCCCGTAGTGTGGATGCTTGGATCACGTCCGCGGCGCATGCATAAGAAGGTAACCCCGTTCATCACTAGGAAGAATCGTCAGATAAACACGAGGTGGATTGAAGGAAGAGCCACGCCAAGGTAAACAACATGTCTCTCTCTCTCTCCCTCCATCTGAACATGACTGACCTTCTGATTAATGTAGTCTCCCCTCCCTCCTCCTCCTCCTCCCTGTCCTCCATTACGTAACTAACCTTGTAACTAACTTATACCCCATCCTGCCCAATCTAACTGACCTTTCTAACTTATACCTCCTCACCCCCCTCTCTTTCGAACCTAACTGTCTATCTTCCGTTACGTAACTAACCTTCTGACTAACTTATGCCCCATCCTGTCCAATCTAACTAACCTTTCTAACTTATCCCTCGTCATCCCCCCCCCCCCTCTCTCTCTCTCTCTCTCTCTCTCTCTCTCTCTCTCTCTCTCTCTCTCTCTCTCTCTCTCTCTCTCTCTCTCTCTCATCTAACTTAGCTCTAGGCTTCCTTAAGTCCTCCTAAACCGCTTAAGTGATTGAATCCCTCTCCCCAATCCCCTCTATCCTGTCTTACAAATTAACCAAACTTAAAATTAATAAAATCACTTACCTTTTAACTTAACTGTCCCCCACACCCACACGCGTCCTGTCTCATATAACAAACAGTACAACTACCAAATCCTTCACTCCTAACTTCATCAAAACTACATATACGATTTGATCCTTTTTTTTCCCAAATTGGCTTGTTGCCGAACTGACCTCTTAACCACCACAACACACTCCCTTCCTCGTGTCCTGAATAATCGACCTTTGAACTGTTACCTGCCATCACGTAGTTAGTTACTTAACTATGTAAGATAAGGAAAATTAGGATACGTCACCAATAACATGAAATAGACCTTTATGTATTCTGAATGTATATGATATTGTAGGTGTCAATGAATGAGATTTTTGGGGTGGTTTTTATGAGCTTAATTCAATGCTGCCAGTTTGTGTGTGTGTGTGTGTGTGTGTGTGTGTGTGTGTGTGTGTGTGTGTGTGTGTGTGTGTGTGTGTGTGTGTGTGTGTAAGTAATTACCCAACTGTAAATACCTAATTTTACACAACAAGTTCTAAACTCGTTGGGCCTCGTCCGTTCATCCGTCATCACAAATTGTTAAAAAAAAATTAAAGGTTTATTCTGTCTGTGTTCAGTAGTTCATAACCCATTTTCTTTCGTTCATTCACGGCCTCCTGTACCATAATAGCACTTCTGAGCATCGTTCCGTTTTCTGTTTCTCAATGCAGTGTGACGTCCTTTGCTGGTTGTCGCACCCTTGCCACATTAAAGGCCCGTTCAACACACACACACACACACACACACACACACACACGTCATCTGACTTGATTAAGAACTTGCGCTTCCTGATCTCTTCGTACACTCCTCTCCTCCTGTATGTAACGTGGTCGTACATTCCTCTCCTCCTGTATGTAACGTGGTCGTACATTCCTCTCCTCCTGTATGTAACGTGGTCGTACATTCCTCTCCTCCTGTATGTAACGTGGTCGTACACTCCTCTCCTCCTGTATGTAACGTGGTCGTACATTCCTCTCCTCCTGTATGTAACGTGGTCGTACATTCCTCTCCTCCTGTATGTAACGTGGTCGTACACTCCTCTCCTCCTGTATGTAACGTGGTCGTACATTCCTCTCCTCCTGTATGTAACGTGGTCGTACATTCCTCTCCTCCTGTATGTAACGTGGTCGTACATTCCTCTCCTCCTGTATGTAACGTGGTCGTACATTCCTCTCCTCCTGTATGTAACATGGTCGTACACTCCTCTCCTCCTGTATGTAACGTGGTCGTACATTCCTCTCCTCCTGTATGTAACGTGGTCGTACACTCCTCTCCTCCTGTATGTAACGTGGTCGTACATTCCTCTCCTCCTGTATGTAACGTGGTCGTACACTCCTCTCCTCCTGTATGTAACGTGGTCGTACATTCCTCTCCTCCTGTATGTAACGTGGTCGTACACTCCTCTCCTCCTGTATGTAACATGGTCGTACACTCCTCTCCTCCTGTATGTAACGTGGTCGTACATTCCTCTCCTCCTGTATGTAACGTGGTCGTACATTCCTCTCCTCCTGTATGTAACGTGGTCGTACACTCCTCTCCTCCTGTATGTAACGTGGTCGTACATTCCTCTCCTCCTGTATGTAACGTGGTCGTACATTCCTCTCCTCCTGTATGTAACGTGGTCGTACATTCCTCTCCTCCTGTATGTAACGTGGTCGTACATTCCTCTCCTCCTGTATGTAACGTGGTCGTACATTCCTCTCCTCCTGTATGTAACGTGTTCGCTCACACAGAACATGTCCACATAATCATTCAAACATTGTCACGCTAGTGTCCCCATATTCGTCCTTTAAGACTTCCAAACCAGACCCGAAGCGTTGTAAAATACCTGGTTTCTGAGAGCACACGTCTTTTCCGAGTTTGCAAGGTCGTCTTCACCGTGCTGGTTGAAAGAAATCAATGGACGGTACTCGAGGAGAAAGTGTCTTGCGAATGATGGATCCTTTATTCTGTAATGTCTTCCTCCATCTTTCTGGCCCAGTTAGTTTTTACATCTCCCAGCGGCTAATTTATATTGGCGGTCGTGCTCATCATGGTAGCGGTAGCGCCAGAAGGTTACCTAAAAGGGTACTTGCCCAACACACCCACCTGAGTGGCCATGGGAGTGTTTGTGTATCAGAACGCGTACGTCCACGTGTAAACAAAGCCTGAGACAGGGCGCTGGACGTGCGTCAATGGTCGCCAGCAGGCTAGTGTTTCCCAACACCATGGGTGATGTGTCCTCTCCTGTCGCAGCTTCTTGTACCTTAAGACTCCATTTGCTGGTTTTTCATTGGTTGCCAATCCACTACTTTTTTTTTCTTTGCTCTGTCTCATCTTGGTGGAGATGTCCTTCGGTCCTGCCGTTCCTCATACCTCAAGCAAGAGAGACTGTACGCGCTGATAATCTTGCACTCTTGCAAGCCACTGCTTCCAGTCATCATGAAAGAGCAGAATTCTAGCGAACATGATGGCTATCAACAACTTTCTACCTCTCTTGTCTTGTTCTTGATAAAGTGGGAAGACTTTGGAAGGGTTCTTAGGAGGGTCAGGTCAAAGACCAGGTCATCACACCTAAGGGCCGTACCGTCGTGCTCGAGGATCGTACCGTCGTGCTTAAGGGTCGTACCGTCGTGCTTAAGGGCCGTCCCGTCGTGCTCGAGGATCGTCCCGTCGTGCTTAAGGGTCGTACCGTCGTGCTCGAGGATCGTACCGTCGTCCTCAAGGGTCGTACCGTAGTGCTCGAGGATCGTACCGTCGTCCTCAAGGGTCGTACCGTCGTGCTCGAGCATCGTCCCGTCGTCCTCAAGGGTCGTACCGTTGTACAACAGCGTGAGTATCATCACTATTTTTTCAATTATGTTAATCTTGATTCTTTATGTTTGGCATTGATTCCATCTCCTTCGTTCCTGTGGTGTCATTCCTTGACTCATAGGTTACAACACTGGGATCATACTAGTTTCAACCCCTTGGGTTAAGTGTGACTTAAGACATACTTTCGTTTAATTCCTAGAATGGCCTTTGATTTCAACGTCCGTTATCGTAGTGAGAATGCGAGCCTTGTTGAACGCAAGTGCCGGACGCTCTCTATAGCATGTCAAAACACACAGCCACACTGTGGAATATCAAGTGGATCTTATAATTCCTCACGATCGTGCGGGGGGTCAAGGCTTAACCTCAAGTACCATCAGACATTCAGGAGTCCCAGATCAAACCTGTGTGTAGACGAGGATGACAGACGATGAAGACAACAGCTTCGCCAAAGGCTTCTCTTGACTGGATGTGTAAAAAAAAAGGGCTTTCCAGGACTGGACCCAGATACACCTAAAGTCTAAACAAAGAATAACAACCCTCCTGGTACCCGTCATAAGAGTTAAAATACTCGAGACATTCTCTTGTTGATTAGGGACATGTATGAATGTGACCCTTAGGAAGGGGGTAAGGCAACACGACAATGGTGTCAGTTGTTGGAGCCTTAATGGTCGGGATAAAGGCCACGTAGGCATTATGGGGTTACATAAGTAATTCATCCAAGTATAGAATTACTTCATTGCTTACTTAACCTACCCAAAAAACCCTGCAGTTTGGCTCTGCTTATCACAATGTGGCAGTGTGGAGGGTAACAGCTGGTGCAATATAGAGATATAAGAAACCCTTGTCTTAAAGCATCATCTCCTGGTCCAAAGTAACAGAGAGACACATTCTCTCTCTCTCTCTCTCTCTCTCTCTCTCTCTCTCTCTCTCTCTCTCTCTCTCTCTCTCTCTCTCTCTCTCTCTCTCTCTCTCTCTCTGCTGCTGCTGCACATCAAGTTAGCTGGGGGATACGTGACTACATGCTCGCATCTGGGAGTTCAAAAGAGGCTTTTGGCAGTACTGGAGTTGACACGGGTGAGTTAGACCCGCTGAACACAGCGAATCGATCCATGGAAGCGAGGTTTACACTCGTGTTACCCCGTCTCTTAACCTTAAATATATATATATATATATATATATATATATATATATATATATATATATATATATAGACACACACACACACCCCTACCCTAAGCCTGGTAGATACTTATGGACCAAGCCTTAAGGAAGAAAGATGAACACCTGGGTTGGATGAGGGCTTACTCCTACGCCTAGGATTCGAACCCATGTTGCTGGCCTTTGCCGACTTCATATCCAGTAACACAAAAAGCCCTGGTGTGTATGAATAGATACACTTAAGTACATAAATGTATACAAATGGCGTGTATATCAACTGACTGTTATATTTCTTTCTTGTATCTCCCCTGATGATGTGATTATTAAACGAAAGAGCACTTGGGAACTTATCGTGTTTCATTTTCTCCGTGGACTCATAGGAATATATGTATATATATATATATATATATATATATATATATATATATATATATATATATATATATATATATATATATATCCTGCACCACACATATACACAGCAAAGAGCCTGAGAACAGTACTCACCAGGTCGTCCATACCTGATCACTCTTTGAATGTAGACCCTCGTGATTTAGTCGCCATGTAGATACAACCAGAGGTACACACAGGGTCAAGTCAGGTCAGGTCAGCACCGATGACAACAGCATCTCGTGGGATACGAAGCCACACCTCCGTCGTCTCTTCTGCTTCTGCGCAGCCCAGGGGGGGATGTGTTACGTGCGTGTTGGTGTGTGTACACTTTGCTCTTCTCTTCACAGATACTCCTTATCTATATATCTCTCTATCTATCTGCCTGCTTCTTGTGTCCTTTTAAGAAAACACTATGGCATGAGACAATCTTGATTTCATGGGTCGGCACTACGTTTCATATATTCACAAGACAGACAAATAGTATCCCAGTGCAAATCATTTCGAATACATCTTCCAGTGTTTATATATAAATCTTCCAGTGTTTATATATAAATCTTCCAGTGTTTATATATAAATCAAAATAACAGTTTTGGGTATTTTTTTTCACGTCATGAGAATTTTCTTTATAGTGAAATAAAACATTTTAATCAATCGATCACAAAATTCATATCTGCCATGAAATTGAATTTGAATATATATATATATATATATATATATATATATATATATATATATATATATATATATATATATATATATATATATATATATATCCACTTGCTCAAAGCAAGTGGAGGGGAGGGGGGGTGGGCAATGGAGATTTTGCCTACGTCATCGGTAAACATGACGCTAGAATATCCTCCCAAGGCAACGTGGGTTGCCTGCTATCCCCAGCTTTGCATGACACACACACACACACACACACACACACACACACACACACACACACACACACACACACCATAGCCTCAGAGTATCGCGTTACTTAGGTTACCCTCTGGTCATTGATCATGTTACTTGTGATGTATGGCTGAATTTCCATTTGTTCCCGCTCGTATAATTTACGAATTGTTTACTCTGATCTTCTTCCGTGCTATGATTTACAGTTCTGATGTCTCCTGATTTACAGTTATGTACTGTGGTCTCCAGCTGGTGTGATTTACAGGTCTGTACCCTGATCTGGCATATGATTTACAGTCATGTGATCTGGCATATGATTTACAGTCATGTGATCTGGCATATGATTTACAGTCATGTGATCTGGCATATGATTTACAGTGTTGTGATCAGGCATCAAACTTATGATTTACAGGAGTTGTGATTGGTTTAATTATGAGTTGTCCGGTCATCTTCTCGTAGATATCTTATTATCTACTTCCCTAAAGACATCTTGTTATCTACTTCCCTGAAGACATCTTGTTATCTACTCTGTCTCATCGAAACCGGAGTATAAATAGATAATCCAGATAACTAAATTACTTTATTTACACATTTGATTGTATGAAGAGATATTACTGTAATACTGGAGGAGACAATTATAAATAAAAAGGATAAGAAATGTAGCAGAGAGGGTAACTAACTGAGAGGGCGTATGGGGTCGAGAAGTGAAAATGTGACGAGTCAAGTTATAAATGAACCGTTTGGGATAAAACATCATCCTGTAGAGTGCTAGATGGGTGAGGTGTGTTCATTTGGACTCCCCGAAATCAGTTAAGAGGCTCCCCTTACAAGAGGTTGAACCTCGACTCGAGATGTAAACAGTGCGTTCGGATAGAATCAAGTCTGTTCCGCAAGGCCCACTTCTGGTACCATCGCTCTTCCTGTTCTTCGTAAATGACCGACCAGGTCTCCAATTAAACCCGAATATATATATATATATATATATATATATATATATATATAATTCCGGATTATCTCCAGGTTCTGCTAGGTATGTGGGTAATGCCAATTTAACTCAACCTTTTGGAATAGTGAAGATGAGACACGCTATGATCGAGGCGAGGCTGTGGGCACGTCATCTCTCGAGCAAATTACAGGAATGTCCGTGTGTATGTGTGTGTGTGTGTGTGAGTGAGAGAAATAGACCGTTGGGAGTCGACATAATACGCAGCTTCCTCACCCAAACACGTCGGACAGAATTATGGGAGCAAGATACGCATATACTCGTCTGTGTCACCGTTGGCATTATGATGAAAGAGATATCCAGAGCACAGTAATATACATAGCATTATATTAGACCCGAGTCCGGTTGGGAGTCACAGATGTGGTGACACGATTGGAAGTAGTGTCTGGATCTTGCTATAGAGGGTTTAGTAAGGAGCAACTGATGAATTCTGGGCGAAAGGAATTGAACTATATCAAGAAGGTTGGCAATTGTTTATTTGCTCAGTGGAAGAGTCAAGAGAATATGACTTCAAGATTTTAAATGTTTAAAATCCTTTTTGGCAATGTGGACATTGATTATTTAAATGAGGAACCAATTGTAACTGCAACATAGGCTGAAAGTAAGCCATACAAGTTAAAAGAGATTTGAATATATTCTTTACCATGAGCAAGTGGACACACAGTGAATATCGAAAGTATTTACAATTACGTCTTGTGCTGTAGATGTAAACACACCATCCTTGCACGTTCAAATAACTTAACTCACATTTTGGCATACACATCTGTAGACACTCACTATCTCCCACATACACACCTGTAGACACTTACTATCTCCCACATACACACCTGTAGACACTCACTCTCTCACATACACACTTGTAGACACTCACTATCTCCCACATACACACCTGTAGACACTCACTATCTCAGACACTCACTATCTCCCACATACACACCTGTGGAGACTCGCTATCTCCCACATACACACCTGTAGACACTCACTATCTCCCACATACACACATACACACGCACTATCTCCCACATACAGACCTATATACACTCACTATCTCCCACACTCTAGTAACACTGGACAGCACACGCCTCATATAACTCTTACATCTTGAAATCTGTATTTCCCTGCGAGTGAGCAGTGTAACCCTACCCCGGTCGCCTGTCTCATGGCAAAACACTGTGTCATGGTTTGCTCACTCTACACACCACATGATCTAGCCTCTCTCCTGCCACCATTGAAAAAACTCCTTTCTAAAGTATGATATATTTTGATCACGTCCAAGTCCTCGATAGAACTTTCTGTTTTCATTATGTACCAGTCGCTGGAACTGCACTTGTTATAATTACGTCACACTTCTGTCCTTTGATTACGTGTGAGGGTGTTTCCAGAGTGCCACCAGGTACTTATCTATAAAACACTCCAGAGGAAACTCATCATATACTCTGATTAACAATTCATGTTCACATAACGTTGTAGGGACCATTCACATATTCCATTTTTCCTTCGGCATGTCTACATACTTTCATCAGTGGGGAGCGCCCAGGTTAAGCAGGCTGGTAGACGCAACACTTCTTCCTGTCAGTTTCATCATAGACCAACACACACACATACATACACACATACACACTAACCGGGTCGTTTTAATAATCCCACTGTATTACGATGAGGGATCGCTTCGCCACCCTTGCAACAGCTGGGCTTGCATATATAAACACTGCAGATGTCACAATGTCAGAGCGTGCCACAGCTGCCCCGTCTGGTGCAGCACGTTGTACTGGCCCGCTCCTACCCCCACACTCCTTCCTTCACCCGCCCCTGTAGGTCACCACTGTGGGGGCTGGCTTCATGCCCAGCCAGAGACACGCCCCTTAACATATGATCGCCGCTGGAGTTTGACATTAACTCGTTGCTTCCGGACGTATGACGTGCTTTTTGTCCCGGATAACCAAAACATTTTACGTGAGAGTGAGCTGGTTATTGCAGCATCGCATTTTCTGACGTTCTTACAAGAGGACTGGTCTGGAAAATGAAGAATGGTGGGCGGAGTTCCCTCACTCCTGCCACCACCGTAGGGGGCTCTCGAAGATGATTCCCCATTTTCTTTGAGGTAACATTTTTCCGTAAAGTTGCCGCATTAGTCTATCGTTTAATATTCTATTTTAAACCTTCGTATTACTTTAAAGTGTCCATGCATGTCCAGTAGTTCAGCACCGTTCTTAACTGTCATTCTACCTATGTGTGTATGTTTGTGTGTGTGCATCGTAAAGTCGAGTATAATTATAGAATATCTACTTCAAGATTTCATTATATAACATTGGAAATCTTACGAACTTGATATGGCAACATGATCGTCATCTCTTGTATACCCTTTTTTTTTCAGACATATACGACGTATGTCCTTGGCGAGGACACGCATCATTAAATATAAGATTGAATAATTAGTTTATGTGAAAGAGATTCACTGAATTGACTTGTACTGATTGATGTTGGATATTCCAGCAGCCTCTCCAGGCATTTATCTCAAATTACGTTTGGATGTTGTTGGCAAAGCTTATTTCTATACCACAGTAGAATCTGTCTCTCTGCTGACGTCTATGTACTCATACGACTGTGTGTTAAGTCGACAGTAACTGATCCGAAAGGAAACTGTCCTACCTAGAGGCTGGTGGCTGGCGATTTGAGGTATGAAAATCACTCTTAGGTTGGAGATTTGGAGGGAAAGGTCTTTTGGAGTTGAAGTATTTTGGGAGGGGTTTGTTGCAGTGGAAGGGGTTCTTGGGAATGTAGGGAGGAAGAGTTAGTGAAGAGGGAAGGAAAGTCAGAGGGTATTAGATTCGCCGAAGCTAAGTTTATAAAGCGATTTCCCTCACGTTTGCGATCGTCCAGTTCCACTTTGCGTCATGGTGGTGAAGCTTGTCCTTGCTACACATTGATGATCAGTCTTTAGGGCCGTTCACTTTGATTTCAGCAAGAACTCACGGCCTTGAGGTAGGAACAGTACCGTAACAAATGGTGCCAGGTGTGAAGGATGAATGGAAGCCTTGAATTCAAGAGCCAGGGGGTAAAAAATATGATGCTCGAGTCTGATTGTCTGAGCCGTCAGTAGATGAAGTCGTACGAGCAGCGGCAGCAGCTGATGCTGGGAGAAGATCCCACCCGCAGCAAGAATGTCGGATGCCTGACCACCCATCTCCAGCAGGTAAACAAGAAGTCATGGAACACTTGTAAAACTTTGTGAGATATCCGGCAGAAGATCTTAAGTTACGATATATGATGTAGGAGTTACGGAGGCAGCTTGAGCAGCTCAATCAATAGAAGTACTCTCTCAAGTTCTAGGTAAAGCAAAACCAGACTAGCCAGCTATGACAATCCTTGGTCTCAGTTTTCAAGAGGTCAGGTTTCGAAATAAGGAAGACGAACTTCCAAGACTTGGAAAATAGGTGATTGCCGGCACTACTATCGGTAAAGATGTAAGAATGGGCAAAAATCTTCCATTGGAGTTGGCAATAAGTAACCACGCAAGCTATATAGCCCAAACTGGCTCTTTGGCATTGGAGGACATTAAAAGTTATGAGTGTGAAGCTGAGAAAAGGTGACTTTCCTACCCAACAGAGCAAGGCGCAACTTGGCAGTAGCTGAGAGCAAGATGTGGGAAGGTAAAACAACAAGATGGAACACTTCAGGCGGCGAAGGACTCCACTGGATCAGGAAAACTGGAACGAACCGATCATCGGGGTCTATGTGACGGGTGCATAATGCTGTTGGACGCTTCATCTATCCTAACATTGCAGTTGGATGGCCTAGTATGTTGTTAAGGTGTGGAGTATTAACTGGGCACTGTAGATCTTTGAAGGGTCCAGGGAATTTGATTTTGCCTAGGAAAGACACTTTCAACATTTACTTCATGTTGGCAACTAAGATGGAGGATCGGTTTGTCCCGAAGCTGGACTTACACTACTGAATAGATAGATGTTGGTTGAGCCTGGAGACAACGGAGAACGGTCAGCCGTAATGGGTGTGGAAAAAAAAAAAGAAATTCCGAAGTCCATATGTTAAAGATCTTGGCCATGACATTCTTCGGCAGCCCACCACAGGATGAAGAATTAGGATCGATCTACCTGATGGTGGAGGTTCCGAAGTGTAGACACATAGATCGCTGAGGGACTTCGAAGAGTGTGGGTCAGACGCTGCGTGATGACCAACGTGATACCCCGGTGGAGTACAGGTAAGAAGGGTGGGTTACCCTGGGCGATGGTGGTGGCCAGGTAGTGTGGGAAAAGCCAGGAGTATCCACACCTCACTGTATCATACGAGGGAGTCTGTGACCACCTGACCTCTGGGCCAAGCCACTCGGCTCAAAAGAGCTCTTCAGACATCCTCTGTCCCTGGGAACACGACGTGGAGTCTGCTAGATTACCAAATCCAGGCGAGGATGAAAGCAGAGATAGCCAGTCCTACAGCCGGATCTACAGTCTATGAAGTTACCCAAAAGTAAACTGTGTATCCTAATATTGTCTAGGCATCAAACCCTGTGATAATTCCTCTTCTAGAATGTAATTGTAGGTATCAATCATTTTCTCCAATGAAACTCGTTGTTTACAAAATTTGACTTGCACTTCAAAAAGACCATACAGGCCAAGATGAGGAAGAACATCGTCATAATTCTTTCAGTTTTCTTCATATATTTGGACTCAGACAAATGTATCGAACAGCTTGCCATTTGGTATGACTAGCTTTTGAAACTGACTAGCTTTTATCTCCTTTTTTTATATTTCTAGTTTACAGAATTTTAAGAGCTACATTTAGAACTTAACACCTGTTGCTTCATCTGTTGATGGTTCAAGGTGTTTATTAATTGTTGTGGTTTAATTTTAATCCATTGATTTAGTGAATTCAGAAAAGTTGGGCTCATAAGATTCAGTAAGCAAAGTGGAGTAGATGTATGGATTTAATTAGTAATACAGATGCTATGCTGCGTGAAATCGGATATATGCGGCTTGTGTGATTCCTGAGATAAGTTTACAGACACAAGGTGATCGGGAGACTCATCCAGATGTCCATATAATTTCAAATATGTTAAGGAACAGATTTGGAAATCTGCTGCCAAAGCCAAGTCCGAGAAGCGCTTCTCATGATGTTCAGTTATTTACTGTTTCACTGTTGTTCTGTCTTTCTCATTAATCATGTATAGTTTAACTTTCAGATTTTGAGTTCAGTATTCAATGAAATGGTAAAGATCCTTAATTGTGGCTAGTCAAAAAAAAATTAAAAATTACAACGCAATTGAAAGCTATTTTGTTTGTCATAGGCCTACCAGAGTATAAGATCTATGGATGTGGCTTTTAGTTGAAGATCCAACAGAAAATAAACTCAGTTTATTGTAGTTGTGATTACTTATTCCCATGCTATTACGAGGAAGAAAAATTAATGTCCATGAAGAGGACGAGGAATGTTGGCAGCCCTGTACGACGACAACATTTGTTTACTTCCTCTTCATTCATGGGTCTACACTGGGGAGTAGCCTTTATTTCCCCTTCAACACACCCATGACGGTGAGTAGCCGTCGGAAATAGACGCAGAAGAGGTGGCTAGAAGTCCTCCTTTCGGGTCACAGTGTAAGTAATTGTACCTACCTCAGTATGGTGTCCAACAGTGAAGGTCATCTTGGGGTTCCCAGCTCAACTACGAGCTGTGAAATGACAGGAATTCATAATTCATGGCTTTCCTTCTCTAACTTACCGGAAATAAATTTTTGAAAATTGGTATCAAGAAGTTATGAAGTGAGTAGATATTGTAGAGCCATTATAGGGCCGAATGCGTCACAACAGGTCCGTCAGTAATGTATATAGGTGTGTGAGTGATATCACCATTATATAATTCTGTTTGTATATTCGTGAATTAAACGTATGAGTTCTTGATTAGAATTTAAGTATAGGGCTACACTGAAAGTATCTTTGGTTTTGTTTTTGCAGTGATAATGGACTGTGTGGAGAATATATTTTAAGTCTGGTAGAGCATGATGTGGATTACTTTTTTATTTGGAATAGTAAATAAATCAGTTGGGGGGGGGGGAGGACTATGAATAGCTGGTAATAATGTGGAGTTACTCAGTGCAGAAATAGGTTAAACACTTCTAAAAATCAACTGAACTTACAAAAACCTCAGACTTTGCTTTATGGTCTACGATTACCTTATTTTTAATGTTATTCGAAAGACATTTAATGGCATGATCTTTAGATCCGGTCACATGTAGGATGTGTGGGGAGAATTTGAGCACATCGAGACTTTGCCTATGGTACACATTTGTGCCATGTTATGGGAAGGAACGGATTACAATATCACAGACATATTTTTACTTGCCCTTAGCTACTTGGGCAAGGTGAGGTTTTCTCGGGTTCTGTTGCTTTTTACAGGTGTTCCACCTCTGTATTTTCATGATAATGAACCTCATATCTCCCCTGGTCTGTTTAACCTTCCCAAATACTGTTGAATGTATTCTTGTGTAATGAAATTAATATTGATCCAAGTCATGCTGTGCTAGTCTTGATATATTTAGCACAAAGAGCAAAGGATATTTCAAAGCTAGGTCCATTATGCCTCTAAACTGAAATCTTACTGATTCCCAAACCAGATTCAACTCTGCCAGGAAGGATGGATCATATGCAGACACACATTTATTTCATCATTGATTTTGCAAAATTTAGGTCCCCAACCCCACACATGAATGAAAGAAAACCTGTCAGGTTTTTATTAGAGTAAAAAAAAACTAAATCATGAAATTGTTGCCAAACTCTTCTTTCCCTGTTTTTGCATGGTGATGATACAGAAGGGGAGAGTGTCTAGTTCCTAAGTGCTTCCCTCTTTAGTGACCACTTATGACATGCAGACTTATGAGTACCATTATAATGAACTTGGTTTTCAAATCGACCATACTTTAAGATATTACAAGTAAAGCATGGTGTGATACTGGTGCAGACAATAGTGTAGGCTTGGTAGATATTATTTCTTGATTCATTTACTGTATGCTTCCCCAGGACCCCTTTTATGGGGCTCATACAGTTTCAAGACTCAACGCAGGAACTGGGTAAAGTGGGCTTCTTTAGGGTAGGAAAATCTTTGTCAAGGTTCCAGGATATTACTTTACTTTTGGCACCTTTTGACTTCATTGGAATATGGAGTATTCTATGCCTGTTATTCCACTGGGAATCTCTTTTCAATTGCTTTTTGGGAACCATACTTCTGTTCACCAGAGGATCAAACCTCAGGACTTTTAATCACTCCCAGTAGCCTCTGTTTTGAAGAGGCTGCTGTTAGTATTTTTTGTCCACCAAAGGTAAGATATGTTACATTGCCCTTATACGATATCATGGGTTCTATTGTATCTGGTATTCTGTTGTAGTTATCGTTTCTTCACTGCAGTGACCCGAGTCATTGAAATTTTTGTTTTAAAGAGCGTGTTATATTCAGTGATCCAAAAGAAGACTTGGCTTACTTTGGTTTTTCATCATTCATTTACAAAGGATAATATAATGCTGTTTTATGTTTGCATCTTTGTCAGATATGAGAACGAAAAATAGTAAAAATGAATGTACAGTTTTCTGTGATAGAATTTTTACTATGGAATTTGCCAGATTTACAGATATGTTACATCCTGATAGGAATTAAAAGTTGTATATCCACATTTTAAATTTTCCATTTATTCTTATTATATGTGCTTTGTTTGCTATGAAAATCTATGTACCCTGAATTGGGATTTTTTTTTAATCGTTTGTATTTACAATTTCTACACTCTCCTTCTCATTAATGCACATTGTTCTACCTGCACTAAACACATTTCCTCCTTATTTCAGACCTGTGTAACATTGTAGAATGAGGAAGCAGTAACTTGGTTAAATTTAACAATGCCAAAATGCAGTATCTATGTCTCTCATTCTTAGTCTCACTTGTTTCCAAATTTCAGTAGGAAAACATCTCATTGCAGATCTGCAGTAACATACTCGTAATAAGCGTATGCACAACCACTACTCTATTCTGGAAACTTCACATAAATAGCACTGCAACATGTGTCTCCCAGATGTTAAAAGATGGTACAGTTATTTTTCTAGTGAGCAACTTTTCCAGACCTACAGGGGCCCTTATTTACCCAAGTATAGATCACCACTCAGATATCTAGGATGGTTTTCCTTCCTGTCTCTTAGTCAAGGTGAAATCAGGAGCTTCCACCTTGTTAACTCTCCTGCCATCACATTTCTTTATGTCTCTCTGTTTTTCATATTATTGTGTCCTTGTCTATCTATTTTGCAGTTATTATTTTGACTTCAGCTGTTATAGGCTTTCAACTTATGTTCCTGTCTATCTATGTCTCTGATGCCTGTTCCAATTGGAACTCCCACAAAGGGATGGCCAAGACAACAAAGTCCCCACAACTAAAGAAATCCACTACTGCTTCTTAGCCTTTAGTGCCTCACCCTTAACAGGCCACTGGCAGAGGGCAAATCTACTGCAGTTTTTGCAGAGGCTCCTCCTTAATGTTCCTAATGTCTACTTCTATCTAATGCTCCTGCCTACTACCTCTGCCTAGTGTTTCTACCTAATGCCCCTACTTAAATGTTCCTACCTACTACTTCTATTTTCTGCTCCTACCAAAAGGCAGGGCCAGTTTGTAATGCTCACCACAGGAAAATCTAAAAGATAGTGTAGAAGAATGAGCTGCATGAGTTAAGTGTTGTCAAATGTTACATATGACAAAGAGAGAATGTAAATTTGTGGACAGACGGCTAGTAATCCACATGTTAGAGATGCAGAAAGAAAAGACAGCTACCTAGGTCAGAGGAGTGCAACTTGATGACCACTAAAGTGCTGGCTCACGAAGCAGATGTCACTAACCCTCTCAGTATCCAGGTGGATAGTACTGGTAATATACCTCCCTGGTTGTTGGCTGCCTTCATGAACTGGCCCTACAGCATGCATCTTGTAATTGCTTCCAATAGCCTGTGTGTGGACACCAGCCACACAAGGATTGATCATTATGACTCCACTTTCTTTCCTTGTACTTTGTACTGTGAAATTGTTGCATTTTCTCATCTCTTATCTTTCCCTCCTGCTATAACCTTTCCATCTTTATGAGTTGGGTTGACAAACACCTGGGGAACTCATATTAGTCCTTTTTTCATTTGTTCTAAGACTGGTGCATATTATATTACCTTTCATCTGAGATGGCCATGATTGGATCATGCTTTTGCCTGTGCCTTATTGGCTACTTGAAAGGGAAAAAAATGTCAAGGATTGCCTGAACTACTATTTGAACTTGCAAACTCACTTTTTCATATACTCTACTGATCCTAACAATGCAAAGAGTTAGCAACTATTGTGCCATCAAAGGATGTATCATTGCAGAATGTTAGAAATGGTTTAGAATATTTCATTTAATGTTCAAATACTAAGCATTTTTGAAAGATTCTATATATCTATATGCTCAGTGTAAGAAATATATGCTAAGATGAAAAAATGATAATTGTTTTTAGATAAATCCTTTTTGATTAGGTGATTCTCATGTATGGCATGTATGCAAACAGCACTCATTGGTGTTTTTCACTCTTGTGTCTTTTGATTATATCTTTGCTTAGCAGTTTTCCCTATGTTCAATTTTGTTTCTATTTTCAAGTCTTTAATAGTAATGATTTATGCTTTAGGAAAAAAATTTTTATTCCAGATATTTCCATCACTTTTATACAGAATCTCACCTTAAATGTTACATTGGTTTACAGTGTTCCAGATGGCAACAGCAACCAAGGCAACCAATGGGACGGCTATTCACCCAGAAGCTCGATTTGCATCTTTGAACTCTATGACTGATACCCTACAGTTATCACCAGCAGTATGTCCAACTTAACATTGTTCTCTGTAGTATGGCTTGCACAGTATTTTTTTGTATGTACTGTTTTCTGAGTTTTGGCTTGTGTCCTAGTTTCTAAACTTTGGCTTGTTGTGTCCTATAGTTTCCAGTAAATGTACTTTCCCTCTTTGTATGAACTTTGTAAGACAAGCCATATTCTTGTTACTTCTTTCAAGATTAGGGTAGTAACACTTGCTTCACGTTCATGGTAGCTAAACCAGTATGTAGAACTCTCCGGCATGGAAAGGTGTGGGATGGTCAGCAACTGAAGTTTTTGTTGAAATTCTATATATTGGATCATGCTATAATGTCACAGTAGGAGAGAACACACTTTATGAAGATTAGTAAATTGGTTTGTACAGTTTATGTGATTTGCTTGTTTGCTGTAATAAGTATGACTTCCATTTATCATTATGGCTAACTTGCTCGTTATTCATATGACTTACTTTGATTGCTCTTCACGATAGTATTACAGTACTACCAATATTGATATAAGCCCTGTGTTTAATAATAACAAAGATATGTACACATATGACCCTGTACATAATCATTCAGCATATATTTACTCATAACTGCATTGCCTTAACTCCACAGGTAGAAGGACGTGTGGAACCATATGAGTTGGTAGAACTGTTCTATGGGAGCAGTACTGTATCACCAGCTACACATGCATCACAGCTTTCTCCCAGATCAGCAGGAACCTCTTCTCCTGAGGTCATGCAGGTACTAAATAATAAAACTTCATCAGAATTTTTTTTCAGCATCATATTACAATAGTGTTTCTCATCATATGTATGTACCCATAGAGGAATGTCTCTTATTTATTCACTTTGTAATGTAACAGAATCAGTCTTTACAGTGTGGAAATGTCCCAAGTTATTTGGTAATATCATGAAGTTTTCTTTCATTGATGCGAACACATTATCTAGTGCAACCACACTCCTACTCCAAGTCTATTTATTGTATATTACATTGTGAAACATTCTGAGCAACTTATGAATGGTATTTTTGAGCCAATTCGTGTTCCCTTACATCCAAAAATTAATAGAATGGGTTCTTTATGTTAGTTTTTCCTACTTCCTCAGCTCCATACTCTGTTGCTCATTTCTGCTGTTACGTTGATTGACTGGAATGCATTTGTTTATTTCAGTTTAATTATTTTTCTCTTAGTAGAAGTCAGGTGATTCTCATTCATATCTGAAATGTTTTAGAATGCAGTTGCAGATGTTTAGAATTGTGTGAATGTTCAGTTAGGAATATTTCAATGAATTTTAAAAAAGTATTCCCATTTCATCTGATTCTCTTTTCCTCCATCTTTATCCTTTATTGATTTTTCAGTAATAAACATATGCTAATGTATATTACATTAACTTTACCAGAAAGAAAATTGCCATTTCTTACACAGGGTATTTTTGAAGTCTAACTTTATACCATTATAGAAAACATTAATAAAATAAGTGAGTAAGATACGATGACATCAGAGCACGAATGGCACAAGCATGGGCTGCTTGTGCCATCTTGAATATAATATTGGTCCTAACTTGGTCATCAGTCACTGTTAAGCTCAAAAGTCCTCTTGATTTGAAAGTTGTTACCAATTCATTATCACCTGTTTATACATATAGCCAAGAAGTTTAAATTTTGTTTCCCCATTTACTTTGTTCCAAGTAAAACTCTGTTCCTGAAGAAATACCTCCTCATATCCCTCCTCACACATTTCTTGCCACATTCCCAGCTGTACCCATTGGCTATGTCCTCTCTGTGCATTAGAGAACTAGCCTCTTGGAAACTCACATGTAGTTATCATGTCTTCCTCTGTTCTTTTTTTTTTTTTCAGAATAAGCAGATTGAGGGCTTCCCTCCCACCTTCAGAGTTCATTCCATTAAGGTCTGGTACCATTCTTATTGCATTCCCTTAGAACCTTTCCAGTTGTTTATTGTGAATCCTCAATAAATGAGACCATACTGTTTTAGCAAATGTGGGTTGTGCATACCCATATCATGTTGAATTCACCTCCGTGCTATACTTCATTACCCTATGTTAAATATATTCACTGTAACTATCACTCCCATTTCATGCTTACTTCCAGTTTCACACACAGCTAAGGCATTTATTCCTCTGAGTCTGCCACCAAAGCCATGTCATCTGCATGTGGAATTCAACTCCCCTCCCAGTTCATCCTCAAGCAAACAGCAGACCCGCCCCTTTCTCCAAGACTTGCACATTTTCCACCCTTTTAAATATCTGTATTTCCTTGCTACTTTAAAAGGGTCCTGGGTAACACTATGACCTTCATAGAATTTGGTCTTGGGATCTATCTGTCTTACCTATATCTCTGATGCCCGTTCCCTCCAGGAACTCGCATCTAGGGGAAGGCCACAGCAAAAGTGTCCTCTTATCTCTTTCCTTTCATGGCCCCCTCACGTAGCATTCCATGCATTCTTCCCCCATTGTTCTCCCTCCACTCTATATCCCCATGCCACAGGTGGATTTTCTTTTACACCAACCTCTTTAATCATACCATCCTTGTAAACTCCTTGTCTTGCATTCTTTCCACTTCAAAGTATTACATATCACCCATTGTGCAATTCATTCCCTACTATATCAAATTTCTCATATATCTCCTCATTACTTTCTTCATTCCTCTAGTCATACCACATGTGGTCCTGGAGTAATTATTCATAAATAAATCAAGAATGTTGGTGCACTGTATCTAGAAATTGGTTTTCCACTTAGGAAGCACATCAGAAAATTATTATACACCATAACATTAAAATGTAAAACAGTAGAGTATTGAATAACTTAAGAATATTGTATCAAAAGGTAATTTTTTTTTTCTTTTGTAGTGTTATATCATTATAATTGTAAAGATAATTAAAGAATTTTTGTTTCACCATTGCAAGATAAAAGATCCAACACCCCTTGTATAAATATATCAACTTATATTATTTTTTTTGTTGTTTGTTTCGTCAGACTTAAGTACGGAAGCATTAATTACAGTACTCATCTTATGGGGAGATCTTACCTGTTTGGTTCTTATGAAAAATTCTTTTATTTGATTTGATTTCTCATTCAAGAATTGCTGATAGTGTTACTCATTTGCATTGTTCTCCAGAAGCTCACTTCTATCCTTTATCTGCCAGTTCTGTTCAGGATGTAAGACCCTGATTGATGGTCCATGAGGCCTTTTCAGTTATGGTTTGTCGATACAATGGGATCTCAGTCTGTAGAGCAAGCCACAGTGTTTTTAACTCAAATTGTTACTGTTAGGAAAGAAATTTCTCCTTTCTGACAACTTTTTTCTTTAATACTCGCAGGTAATAGAACAGTCAGCCAAGGAGAAGCTACATCCAGATTCATACACATGTGAAGTATGTGGTCGGAATTTCAGAGAAGCATCCCACTTTACCAAACATAAACGTGGAGCCCTTTGCCGAAAATTAGCCCAGCGTATGGCCAAGAAAACCAAGAAGAAGAAAGGGTCTGGAAATCAGGATTCTGCTGATAAGAGAAATAAACAGACAATTCTTCATAAACCTTATCAGTGTAATGTGTGTGGTGCTAAGTTCTGTGATAAAGTGAATGTGGAGTTACACATAGAGAGACAACACAACAGTCGTCAGCAACTGTGGGTAGAAATAGCCAAAAATGGGGGATTTTCATGTGCAGAGTGTGACAGATGGTTCCAGGACAAAGCAGACTTGACAGAGCATCAGAGACAGCATATGGCAACATACCTCCACCATAGTGAAAGGTTAAACCATGGAGGAGAACCTCAAGGTACAACTGTTGTTTATTACCACGAGCCCCTCCAACAGGTCCAGACTTACGGGCAGCAAACACAGCCACCCCCTCCACCACCAACACATTTACCTCCACCACCCCCACCTGCTCCACCACCAGTGGCCCATATGCACAACAATATGACCACAATTCTTCATACTCCACAGCTCACACCATCATCCCTCATTCCAGTGTCACAGACTAGTAATCCTCAACCTTCTGTACCCACACATTCTCCTCTGCAGAGTATACCACCTTTAGGAGTAGCAGAGAGTGTAGCAAAAGGCTTAAAAAATAGTAAAACTGATAGGTTAGCTACAAATAGTAAGTGGAATATCTGTGGAGATTGTGGTCACAAATTTGTGGATCCCATGAATTTGGAGTTACACATTCAGAGGAAGCATCCTGATTCATATATGGTAGAAACTGTTAATTTAGGGGGTGGGATTATTCTGTATAAGACGAATAATACTTGTTCAGATGTACAATGTTTGATAACTCAGAATGGTACAGCAAACTCTGAGCTGAAGTCAAACAAAGCAAATCCTCAAACTTTTGATTGCATATTGTGTGGGTATAAAGCCACCTCCAAAAACTACATTTTGTACCATCTCCAAAATATTCATAGCACTAGTAACACTGACTTCATTCATGTATTAGAGACTCTTGAATCAGGGAAGAAGGGAGCTAGAGGAATCAAAGGAAAGAAAAATAACCAGGATCCACTTCTCCGTGAACAACGACATGTTTGTGATGCATGTGGTGAGGTGTTCCTCTCTAAAGCTGAACTCATTCGCCATAGAATTAAAGATAAACAGTACATGTGTGGAGTGTGTTGTCATGCATCGTGTAGCCAACAACAAGTAACAGCACACATGGCATCCCATCATCCCCATTATCATCCACATGTCAGTGGAGGACTTTTTTGTTGGATATGTGGCTCTATATCATTGTCAGCTCCTACTTTGGATGATCACTTAATTACTCATGGCACACTAACTACAGAGTGTGTGTCTTGCGGAGAACGTGGTGAGAGACTTGGGGCACTTCTTTCACATGTGGGAGTCCATTTACCTCGACAGTCATCTCGTGTACGCCTTACTGTGACAAGGCCTGGGCAGCCACCATCATCTCACACAGTCGAGGTAGCTGTAGATGGAACCATCCATAGTGGATTAAATTTAAACCGAGCATCTCAGGTTTCTGTGGGAGATCCTGTGCCTGCCCGTATTGCCCCAGCTTATGCCTGTAGTGAATGTGGTGCTTGTCTTGCTGGAGCTGCACAGCTGGAAGCACATCTGCAATTACATCAAACTAATGCTGTTGTCACAACCCAAGTTGCAGTATCATCATCAAATAACGTGGGGACATTAACTAACACTACTGCCACCATGGTACCAGTCACAGCTCCATCATTGCCAACAACAACAGTTGCATCTGGTGGTGGTGTTTGTAGAGTTCCAGGTTCCTTTGAATTTCGTTGTGAGGAATGTGGATTTTGGCGACAAGAGAGTGAGCCAGTTATGCGTCATATACAAGCTGTACACATGTCTGGCAACATGCTCCATTCGGTAAAGCTTCAGTCTGGTCTAGTACAGATCCATCCAATCCATGTTGTGACACCCATCAGCACTCTTTCAACTCAATAAGGGATCGGATAAACATACTGTGAACATTTAAGAACACTTAATCAAATAATTTATCAAAGTTAGTGCTATTATAGTAAAGAAACGTATCTCATCACGAGTTTTAATTGGGCCTTTTTCCAAAACTTAATCTATATTTACTATAATACTGTTAAAAGGTTGACTTTGTACAGTATTTTGAAAATGCAGTGTCCATTAATTGTCTTCAAAAAGTTTTCACCATTCCCATAAAATGCAGGTATTGCTGCCAGTTTTCTCCATTTTTGCATGGTGCCTGGTGGTTGACAGAAATCAAGAAAGCAGGGAGAACTGAGGGGTCAGATCTGTAGATTTTCTAACAGATTATAAGAAACCTTTCGGAAAAAATTATTAGTCTAAAAGAAATGAGTATGTTTTACCCTAGATGAATTGAATAAGTAAACTTTTTTATGTTAGCTGAGATGGCATATCCATCTCATTAACACAATATATATACCTTAGACTGAGCCAGAATACCTATTTTATTGACCAACCCTTAAGGGTGGATGAACAGTTCGGTTGATGGGACTGACTGCTGCAACCAGGATTTGAACATATGCCCTCAAACCTGGGTGGCCCATGAATACATCATGACCAGGATGTCAACCACTACAGGTGTTCATCTTCAGTTTGTTATCAAATATGAAAGTATAAATGTAGCTAGACCCTGAGAACATTTGACGAAAAAAGTCTAGTATTGTTTGTTCACATTACTGACAACCTCAGAAACCATCATCAATACTGAAAAGTTTTGGAAACAATTAGTGAGTAGTTTAAGTTACAGTGGAATACAGGTATGCCTGTGCAGGGCCACGAGAGAATTTTAAGGATTCAACCCAGTATTACTTGCAGGGAATAGAATAAATCTGGAAATTTGAAGGTAGGCTGTAAATGTTTGTAATACAATTAGATTTTTAAATTCAAGATAACCAATTTTTTCTAGAAGAAATGTGAAAAAATTATATACAAAATTATATATTCAGGATATCCAATGTAGAAAATGGTTTTAATCCTTGACGGAAAACAATTTGCACAGTTAGTTTCAGATCCCCAAGAAAGGGGAACAAACCACCTAAAGACATGGACTCGGGCCATGTTAAGGCATGGCAAATTTATAATAGCAACTTAGAAAATATAAAAATTTCCTGACATTTCGTAGTTGGTTACCAATTAATGGTAATTTCTACATTATACATTATGTATAATGTTTATAAAAATTTACGTTTCCTTTCCAATGTCTTTTGTCAAATGCAAGAATTATACCTGGGAAACACAGTGTCCTCAGGTTTTAATACTGGTTGTGTCATCTGCTTTAATTCAAGCATCAATATTTCTATGACAGTTATGCTGCTATGATATGTATCAACTATTCTGTGCCAGTCAGGCTGCTCAAACTGGCAAGCATTTACTATTCTTTATCAGTAATATATATGCCAAGATTGGCAAAAAGCACCTATTCTATGCCATTTATATTAGCTTAGTAAATAAGATTTTACTAATCACTGCAATTGTGATAAAAATCTCAGATGTACAAAGAACACCAAGTAGACTTACCTGTAAGTGTGTTTGTCATTCCATGAGTGATGTGTTATACGCTAGTTTTTTACCTGTTGCTGTTGTTGGTCATGTGCTCCAGATGAAATTTTTGAACATTTAATACTGTTAACATTTTATGATAGCATTTTAAGGTATGTTAATAATATTTTAGGTGAACATATCACATTTTGGTTAACTGATATCAAGGTTGTAAATCTTGATGACAATTAAGATTTGTATGAAGTTGGCAGATTTCTATTTTGGATACATAAACAGGGAGGTTCACTGATTGTACTTTTTCCTGTCAGTAAGAACAGTATACTAAAATACTTTATGTAATGTAGATGGTCTAAAGAAAAAGTTCTTATCTTTACATCTCAAGTCCAATTAGTCTCCCCATGCATTTCATGGGAGGGTGGAACACACTTTCTCTGGATCATTCTATCTCCAGACTTAAGTAGCAATATTGTGATAGCCTGTAAGCTGCAGTACATATATATATACCTGTTGATATATGATGTGATATGTACATGTAGGTGACAAAGGCATTGTATATGAAAGATCAATTAAACTACACAAATTATAATGCCTGTAAGAGCTGTCCCTGAATATTGCTTTACAGTACCATTCAAGTATTATCCTTGAACTTTTTCTTATGTGTTCAGTGTTCCATATACCTATTGCTATTTCCTACATTTAAAGTAATACATATAGAACCTTAAGGACTAGGTGATTTTTCATATTGATTTTGTTATTCTTTGTGCAGGTATGATGCACAGAGCAAAGGAAAGGTTTCGAATATAAGGAAGAGAGCTCCAGAGTGATGTGGGTGAAAATGAAAGTGGGTTATGAGAGGTGGGTAATTGTTACTGCTTATCCAGGTAGACAGGAGTGAGGAAGAGAAGCAAAAGTCTTAAGATACCCAATTTAACAAGAGAAACGTACATAAATGATAAGGTACCAGTGCTGAATTATATCCTGATTTATAAGCAAACCAAAGAGAGACTTATGGACATAAATGTGTTGAGAGGGGCACCTACTGGGATATCTTGCTCTTTCTACAGGAGTAAAGGGTGAAAGTGTGTGGAGACTTCAGGGAATGAGGAAATGATACAGGTGGGAAGATGGTAGCAAAAATGAGTTACCTTGGGAAAGATTCATACAGATGATCCATATGCATCAGATGCTCACAGCCTCTTAATTCACTCACAGATCCTTAACCCATGTCTATTGTCCAATGAAACATCAATTTCTACTCTTAGATAACTTTTTCTTCCAATGAATCCAGCCCCTGATCAGTATTTGGTATTTTCATTAGAGTTATCCATAACAGTAGGTAGTAGTTGGTAGGTGGAAGCCAACAATCGGAGTTATATTACCAGTACTACCCATCTGGGTGTTTAAAGACATCTGCTTAAGTGACCCAGGTAGGTGTCTTTTATTTCTGCCTCACTAACATGTGTACTGGAATTGTGTTCACAAACATACAATCTCTCCTTGTCATATATAACACATGACAACACATTAATTAATTCACGCAGCTCTTCATAACAAGATTTTGCTGCAGAGCACTATGTGCTAGCTCTGCCTTTTGGCAAAATGGTAGGAGCAGTAGATAGAAGTAGTAGATATGAACATTTAGGTAGTCTTATTAGGGAGAAGTAGTAGGTACGAGCAGTAGATAGAAATAGTCATTAGGAACATTAGGTAGGAGCCTCTGCAAACATTGCACTAGATTTGTCATCTGCCAGTGGCCTGTTAAGGGTGAGGCGCTAAAGGCTAAGAAGCAGCACAGGAGTTTTTTAGTTATGGAGACTCTGTTGCCATGGCCACCTCTTTGAGGGAGTTCCAACTGGAACAGGCATTAGAGATATAGTTAGATGGGTAGTTATCCATAATCCTAAATGACTGTTACTAATATCCATCCACCTCTTCTGCAATCTCTCTCTTCTCTGTGTACTTTCATCTGTTCTCCTATATATCATTTTGACCAACCCATCATCTCCCATACACTTTATTTGACCATACCATTCTAAATGACTTTCATCCACATTCAGGGGTCTCCCAAAGAATTTTTCATGTGATGGTAAGGGAAATAGTTCCAGAAGAGGTGTACCCCTCTCTAGAAGCTGAAGCACTGCTTTTTTCAGACACAGGCTATCCATTTAAAAACCAGTCTTAGAAAACAGTTCACCAACTAATGAAATATTTATAGGAGTCTGATGCTAACTACACTGCTCAATGGAAACAATGAAAACTTCCAGTCAAAGTAACATATAACAATATATAATTATAACAATATATATCATAATAATTATTATACCCACGTAATACATTAACCTGTCAATGTAAATTTTGCATTGACCATGGATTACCACAAAGGGCAATACAGCAAACACTGAACAAAGCAGCATTTGTAAAATTTGTAAAAAGCTTAATAAAGTGCCAATTCTTGGTAGGCTTTCTGGTGTATCAGTGAAGGCCATGTTTCAAGACCTAAATGCACTGGGTTCAATCGAGCAGAGTTGCAAGCTTTCCACTGGCTAAAATTGTCACAGCTGTGGTGCTTTACCGTAACTGAAGTTGGTAACCACATATCTACCAACCAAAGGAAGGATGAACAGCTGGGTGAGCTGTGTGAAACCCTGATTATGTTAATACATTAAAAAAATTTACATTTATTTTTTCTCTACATGATAAAGGCTCTTCTTATGTGGTCTTTTGGAATACTTTAACCTCTTAAATTTCCGTACTGAATGTGTTGTGCTGCCCCTGTTCCTTCCAACCCTTCTTTCTTGTTGCTCTTGAAGTATAATTTCTTTCATCTTGGCCAAAGCACTGATATAGAGAGATTCATATGGTTCCAACTCCTCAGTGGAGACAATAAGTTCAGTTACTGTTTCTGCACCACTGGAAAGCAATGCCCTGACGTCCTTCATCTAAAGAGAGAAACAAGTGAAAATTTCAAGAACTTAGAAAGGTTAGATATAATAATCTTATCACAGATTAAACAGTGAAATTAAGGATATGATTATAATCACACCAAAGATGAAACATAATGATACTGAAAATATGGGCGAGTGTACTCAATAGGTTGTGTGCTTCAGTGAACCCTTGTATGTAGGAGCAGATTAAAATACAGTACCAATTAGACAGGTAGATAATTAATGATACACTTGTTTGTGCATACAAGATTCTTGAAGTTGCAGTACAATGTGCAATGATACATATCAAAGAGATATATGTAGGAAAGCTAGCAGAATACACACTGTTTAAATACTTCAAACAGAGGGCCCTGTGGAATGTGAAGAGTAAATAAGAGTATTCAATGACATGATTAATGACATAACCCATTACGAAAAGCTGAAATTAAGAAGAATGAGTAAAACTTAATTAAAATGAGAGGTCTACTGGCTCTGAAAGTCAGCATGGTAACTTACTAGTGAAAAATGCAAATTCACTATTGTAATCCAAAAATATTCTAAAATGAGAAACATCCACAATGCATACTTTCAGCTCACATTTTTGTTAGCAACCCTTTCACACTTTCAAAAAATCCTGCACTACTGGATGAGTGAAAATCTGTAGTAAAATAATTCTGAAACAAGTTGTGAAAGATGTTTTGGTGAAAATAAAACAGAATTCTCCTCTTCATGGGTTACCACCAATCCAGCTTTAGTGTATAATAATGTAAAGAAGGAATAGAGGTGGGAGCTAAGCAAGGATTTTTTCTTACAAGGCTCGGTCATCTGTTTTTTGACATTACCTCGTTCATACAGAAAATAGCAAACATATATGAAAAAAAAATACTATTCACAGGTACTGATAACTAAATCTTAACCTTTGAGTCTCACTGTATTATCAAACATGCCAATCTTTGCCATCTCCACACACTGTTCAAATCATGCATCATACAGCTCACTTCAGCTTTCATGGTTCCATTCGCTGCCATGTCTGCTGCCATACATGTAAAACACCCAACTTACAGGTTTTCTCCATTCAAACTCCAACTAATTGTGTCTCTTTTCAATGCTAAACCTAATAATCTTGCTTTAATTCACATTTACTGACAACTTTCTCCTTTCACACACTCCCAAACTCAGACACCAATTTTTCCAGTTTCTCATTCAAATCTGCCACCAGCATATGTGTGATGCCTCAAAACCAGATTCCCCTATCCACAAGTTACAGATAGTAAGGAGAGTATGTAAAAAAGCTGAATAGGGCAAGCTGAGATGGTTTGGGCATATGGAAAGGATAACTGTTAGGTCATATACACCTGAAGTGGAGGGAACAAGGAAGAAGGGGAACTAAGGAGGAGGTGAAAAGAAGATGAAAAAGAGACCTTGAGTGATCAGATCCTGAACATACAGGAAGATGTGAATGGGACAGAGCAAACTGCAGTGACATTATATGCAAGGGGCAACATGCTGTCAGTGAGCTGAACCATGGCATATGAAGCAGTCATGGGAAATCGCATTCACTCTGAGGGGTCTGGTTGTGGATGGGGGATCTGGTTTCAGTGCATTATACTTGACAGCTAGAGAATGGATGTTAGTGAATGAGTTATGATTTGTTCATTGGTGATGCTACCTTGCCATTGCAGGAAACAGCAAACAAGCATGATAAAAACATACATGTAATTTTTTCATACTTGTTTGCTGTTTCCCACATCAGCAAGGTAGGTATATACCTGTACATTCCTACATACAAAACCCCCTCTTACAAAGACTCTCAGCACTCTGTAAGCCTCTCATGCCCACTGGATAGGACTAGAGGTCACGAACTGTTACGATGCTGTTTGTGTGGGGTGAATGCAGGACAACTGAGCATTAAGTGTTCAGTGTATATACCTTAACATGTAACTCTCTCATCAAATGTTAAGTAGACAATATATGTTAACCAGCTGCCTTCCAGCCAATCTTCTCATTCCTGTCCTCATCCTCTATACTGTCAACTTCATTCTGTGTCTTCCCTCAAGATCTTGATTCTCCAATCAGTCTCATTCTAGTACGTCCTGATGGACACCTTTCTTCAGTTGCCTAATTCAGATACTTCTTGGAGTAACCTGTATCTTCCATTCTTTGTACAAGGTCAAACCACCTTAGCCTGCACTTTTCAATTATCTATGACACATTTTCTTTTTCTTTCTTTAATATTTGTTCACCATTCCTGCATTAGTGAGGTAGCACCAGGAACAGAGAGAAATGGCCTTATTCACAAACATCCATTCTCTAGTTGTCAAGTGCAATGCACCAAAACCATAACCCTCTATCCTCAACCAGATCCTACAGGCCTTTTCATGGATTCCCACAGATTTCACATGCCCTGCTTCAGTCCAATGACAGCACATCATTCCCTGTATAACCACATGGCTCCAATATACTTTATCTAGTTAATGCCTTTCACCATTCTACATGTTTAAGCACCAAGCACTCAAATTTTATTCACTCCATCCTTTCATCTCCAATTCTGTTTCCCCCTTCTCCTTGTACCCTCTACATCTTTCCAACACAGATGTAACATTTGAATCCTCTTTTACCCAGGTTTTTCTCATCTTATACATTCTTGTAACTTCTCTGATTAGCCTCCACTCTCATTCCAGCTGCCTTGATCTGTGAGATTCTTTTGGTTGAAAGTGACCATGCTTCTAATCCTTACATTAAATGTGTCATAGAATGGTGATCTATATTACCATTTTACTTTTCAATGGTAATAACTACCCTTCTTGCCATTCACCCTCTTAAAGGCAAACGTAACAAAGCTCAAAACCACGTAAAAGAGAGCACTAAATACTGGCCGCCTTGCAACTACAAACACTTAGCAACTATATAATACAATCCCGATTCAATATGCTATGCACTCAGTTCTCTGCAACAACAGTACACCCTTCCTAATTACATCTCTCCTTAATGAACCACTTAGGAAAGAAGTTCAGTTAGACTCACCAATACTATAACTTTCCCAACCAAATCCCACTGGGTTCAGTTTGGGGACTGATATGCATTACCCTGAGCTCCCCAACATGCAGATTGGAGGATCACAAAACATCCGGTTACTCTATGATTCTCCTTGATTATTTCACTAATGTTCTTATATATTTTAATGTTCTAATATATTTGAACTCCATAAGGTAATGAAAAATAATAAAACCCTTAGCTTTACATTCTCTCAACTGCATAACATAAAACATCTAAACTGTTTATATTTAAAGGAGTGGTTTCTATAAACTTACCATATCCTTAGTAACAAGAGAAAGTGCAGTTCCAGGTCTGCCTGCTCTTGCTGTCCTTCCAATACGATGAACATACGTGTTGACAGACGTGATATCATAAGATACTACATGTTCTATGCCTCGGATATCTAATCCTCGAGCCATAGCATCAGTTGATACAAGACTGTAATAGAAAAATAGTTAACATTTATTCAAGTAATCAATCGGTAATATTATTACATCTATCTATCTATTTTTCTACATATCTGATGCAAACTCCCTCAAAGGGGGTGCCCATGGTAAAATAACCTCCATAACAGGTGAACTCCAGTGCTGCTTTGCCTTAGTGCCTCAACTTTAACAGGCCACTAGCAGAGGGCAACTACAGCACACTTTCTAGAGGCTCTTATTAAATGTTCATACCAACTCCTTCTACCTAATGTGTAGTAATGTTCCAACCTACTACTTCTACCTTAAGCTCCTGCCTATAGTTCCTACCTACTACTTCTACTTACTGCTCCTACCAATCTGCTAAAAGGCAGGGCTATTGCAGAGCACTGACTAAAGGAAAATCTAGCTACAAAGAATGAGGTGTCAAACTTAACTATCAAGAATAAATACCATTTTGTTGCTGTTATGAGATTCCGTAAGAATTGTTAAAAAATAAAAAGGCTCAAAGCAGATAATTCATGCTCTAAGTAATATCCTGACCACAAATTCAAATTTCCTTCATAAATCATCCCATCTTGGTGTTTGCAAGAGTACAGGTGAATTACTCTAACCTATGCAACCCTAATTCCTGAGGAACCTAAAGAGAACAGAGATGATGAGGTAGAGGTATTGACACCACACACAGGTGAGAGGAAATCAATCTTTAACATCCCATGAAAAAAATTATGTGATGGAAGGAAAATAAGTCTCAGAAATGTGCATTTTTTCATACTTGATCACTGTTTCCCTCATTAGAACCATGAACAAAATAAGAATGGCAGCATTCAAACCCATCCAGTCTCTATCTAATGTGGCTTTTCTTCATCTGTTCTTGGTGCTAGCTTAGTGATGCAAAAAATACGGCGATCAAGTATGAAAAACAAAAGTACAGTTAAGTTTGAAAGTAACACTGTCTCTGACGGGGAACATGATTTCAAAGCTGGTAACAGGAGTACTATATAAGTAGAGTGACAGCTCTTCAACTGGGAGAGCACAAAAGTTGAGGGAAGCAATTGACATGGGGCATCAATCAGGGGTCAGTGGTGAAACCCCTTGATCTAATGTTTTGGAAACAATAGACAAGAAAGTCTCTCCCAATGAGAAAAAACTGATCCAGCCTTGCTTTGGATATTGAACTACCAGTGCTGTCCAAGAGACTGGCCCTCACAGTACTAACAAACAAGTGAAATGAATGAGGAGGCATGATGGCCAGATGTCTCTTCAACAACACATCATGATATTACAGGCTAGGACAGATTGCTGTTTGCATATCATACAATATTTCTTATGATGGTTCAACAGGTTCAATCCTCATGGGTACATCTCCCTTTGGGGAACAGTAAAATGGTATTTTCACCTTTCACCAAGCAAATGCCCTCCTAGGTGTCTTGAGATGTCTGTAGGTGAAAAATAAAGATACACATTACTAGAGGTAATTTCCCAATTAACTTACATATCAATTTTTCCTGATGAAAAATGAGACACAATTTGGCGTCTCTTACTCTTCTGACTCGATGAGAATTCTGCAACTGTTAAGCTATCTGACATGGCTGCCATAAGAACTGCAAGTTTATGGGTTGTTTCACAAGAGTTAGTAAACACAAGAACTCTGCGCCAGGATTTTGTAGTTATCAAATGATGAAGAATCAGTGGTTTAACTGATTCATCCACTATTACATATTCTTCCTTCAGCTCTGCTGGTCTAGTATACTGACCAACTACAGTGCCAGCAGCAGGCTTCTTTACACCTGCAAATAAAATGTACAGTGATTACTTTACATGTACTATAGTAAGCAATTGCTTTGATATCTAAAAAGCCATATATCAGCATGCAGCAGCCTTTGGTATTATATCAGGTATTGCCTCCAAATATTCTCAATTAGACCTTCTGAGATATGGTGAACATGTGCATAAAAGATATGTTGCTTCAAATGAAGGGTCAACTATAGTCATATGCGCCAAATACTTGAACTTTAGATGAAGGTATCTTAGTTTCTACATAAAATTCCATGCTGAATGGTAACCCCACTTATGCCCATTACATTTTGGTTCCTCTTAGCATTCCAGTAAATAAATATAACATAGATATCCTTGGTTTAGTGCTAATTCTGTTGTCTGAAGCCATTTTAACATCCTCTCTGACCAATTAGTGTGCAGTATTGGCATGACATAGTTACCACGAGCCACTATGAGCCAATCACTGTGCTTAATTCTAACCCTTGTGGAGATCCTGAGTTCTGTCTCGCTGCACTCCATGTAGGATTACACATGTTTCAAGTGTTTGTGCAAGCTGTTGTGTATTGGTACTGATTTAATATAGATCATGCCCTATGTTCACTACAATAAAATCAATTTTACAGAGTATTAGTGAAAAAGTACCAATTTTTACAATATCTAGCATCATCAATGTACTCATTACTATGCAAAGCAATCAACAAACATACAATACAACAAAAGAAAAATGCTAAGTAAAAGTTGTCACTCGGGAGAGAGTACGTGCTACCATCTTCCCTCTCTAACCATCCTATTAGAGAAAAAAGTACACTGAGGTTCAGGGGAAGGGCATATCTCCTCAACCCACCAAACTTGAAAATACTCCTGTGGAAAACAATGTTTTCGTGACCCATAAAATGTACCATTCACAATAAAGAAACAGTGAATGCCGTTTATGCCAACCCCTGCTTATGTTATATTCCCCAATCAAAATTTCATGCTTTTTAAAGAATAATGCAATCATAATTCTAACTAAACAACTGGAACTTCCATCATTTCATGAGAACATTTTTCAAACAAAAAATTAAGGAAAGCTGTTCCAAAGTATTGAAGATCTTTCTGTACCTGACCAATATGTGAATTACTGGGGCATTTGCTCAAGACCTCCAACAAGGTATAGGAACTGTGATGAATGAACTAAAACCCTGTCAAACAATAATTTTGTTGATGAGAATTAAATTCCAATCCTGCACAGAATACAGCAAACCCTGTTTATGCTAAATATCCTCAGTTCATTCTATCCCAAGCATGCCTCCTTAATGTTCAGGCCATGATACTTGAAAGCCTCCTATACTCCATCTTTCCATCCTCTTCTCATGTCCCTCATCAGACAGAGAAGCAGAAAAAGATGAGGTACATGAAAGGGACAAAAAAAGTGATGGTAAAAACACTGAGTGGAGTGAGTGAATATAAGCAACATAACTGTACAGAAAATGTAACCGAGACAAATGAATGATAAAAAACTGCAGATGATGAGAGAGTCCTGGCAAATCTGGGAATAGCATAGCAAGAAAAACACAAAACATAATTGAAACAAAGATGGAACCTTATAAGCTCAGGAATAACCTAGTTTCAGAGATATTAAACAACAAACTTAGGGCAAAAACAAAGACCAGCCGAGGGCCAATAAAGGAACAGTGAATCCTTAGAAAATAATATTAAATAAGATGTATAAAAGTAAGTAGCAGTAAGTCAAGAGACTAAAAAGGGAGACAAATAAGAGATGGAGTGAAAGAGTATGGGCTACTTTCAGGGACAGTAATAAAAATAAAAATTATCTGAATTACCAAAAGACCCTGGACAGTAGATTTGCATAAAAAAAAATTCCTGATCTAAAATACACTTACCATCATTTGCACTGGAGGTATCAGTAATAGTGAACAGCTTTGGTCTGTACAATGATATCTGCTGCAGCTGCTCAGGGTCATGTGATAGAGTTGCCGAGAACAGAAGACGGTGAACTGGAATGTGTGGTAACTGAGTGGGACCACTTCCTTGGAATCCATTAATAAGAGCATTTTCTGAAGAAGCCTCATGACATTTTACAGCCTGTTCTATAGAGGTAACCCATTCTCCACCCTCTGCTGCCAACATTTGGTCAGCTTCATCCAAAACCAGGTACCTGTAAAAAAATATTCATAGATAGAAGTGTATAAGAAAAAGAATATGAAATCTGAACATTTTCCAATATTCACATCTCCAGCAAACTTCAAGGCGAATAAAATAATGTTTTAGAAGAATAATATTCTTGTCAGGAGAACAAATGAACAAATGGGAGCATCAGTGGAGGAGGCAGAAGGAAGGTGGTAAAAAGCAGAGATAAGGAGAAAGGCAATGGACTGAGTTTGCTGAAGGACTACAATGTGTTTAATGATAGGGTAACAAATGTGGGGCATTCTGGACATATAGGTATGTACAGTGAGAGAGTAACAGCAAATGTTTTTGTGAAAAGAGAGAGGTGATAGTGATAAAAGCCTTGTGCTAGATGAAGCACAGCACAGCACCTGGAAGAGATACTAATGCAGTTGAATTTCTTAAGAAGAGATGACTGTTGTTGACTGGTTACCTAGCATCTTCATTGTATATCTGGGTCATGGTGAGAAATCTGGGAATTGGTAGCATGCCTTTATAGTGCCATTATATAATGGCAAGAGGGGCAAAATGTTTGAACCAAAGAGGTTTAAGTATACATCGAAAGTTGTATGGTGACTCAGGATGGTGGCATACACAAAGCATCAGATTGGGGATGAACAATGTGGTTCCAGGTGTGGTAGAGAATGTGTGGATCAGGCATTTACCTTGAAGAATTTGGGCAAGAAATACCTGCCAAAACAGGAGGTTTTGTATGTAGCATTTATGGAAATGGAGAAAGCACATAATAGGGGTAACAGAGATACTTCATGAAAGGTGTTACAAATATATGGTATAGAAGAGATGCTTCATGGAAGATGTTACAAATATATGGTATAGAAGAAAAGCTTCAAGAAGAAATGAGCTTTTATTAAGAGTAAGGCATGTGTTAATGTAGGAAGACAGGAGAACAGTTCAAGGTGGGTTTGTGGCAGGAATGTAATACCATCATGGCTGTTTAATCTGTTCATGGATGGAGTGGAGAGGGAGGTGAATGCAAGGGTCTTACAAAGAGGGTTGGCCTGCAGTCTGTCCAGGATGCAGGGCCTGGGAAGTGAGTCAGTTACTATTTACAGAAGACATAGTGCTGATGATAGATTTGAGTGAGAAACTGCAGAAGCTGGTTTCTGAGTTTAGGAGAGTATGTGAAAGGAGAAAGTTGAGAATATACATGATTATAAATATGGTTATTAAGCTTAGTATTAAGAGAAACAAGTCAGCGGAGGGCTGGAAATCCTCCCCTCTCGTTTTTTTTTTTTTTTTTTTTAATTTTCCAAAAGAAGGAACAGAGAATTGGGCCAGGTGAGGGTATTCCCTCAAAGGCCCAGTCCTCTGTTCTTAACGCTACCTCGCTAATGCGGGAAATGGCGAATAGTTTGAAAGAAAAAGAAAAAGTCAGCTGAAGTTTGAATTTCAAGGGAGAGACTGTGATGAAAGTGAAGTGTTTTAGATATCTGGGAAAGGACAAGGAAGCAAATGGAATGATGGAAGATGAAGTGAGGCATAGGTTAGGAAAAGAGTAGTTACTGTCTTCGAGGGCAATGATGAGTTTATTCTATGGTATAGTAGTCGTGATGGTGTTCTACGGATGGGAGGTGTACATAATAGACTGGAAGTAAAATTTTTTTTTTTTTTTTTTTTTTTTTTTTTTTATACTTTGTCGCTGTCTCCCGCGTTTGCGAGGTAGCGCAAGGAAACAGACGAAAGAAATGGCCCCCCCCCCCCCCCATACACATGTACATACACACGTCCACACACGCAAATATACATACCTACACAGCTTTCCATGGTTTACCCCAGACGCTTCACATGCCTTGCTTCAATCCACTGACAGCACGTCAACCCCTGTATACCACATGACTCCACTTCACTCTATTTCTTGCCCTCCTTTCACCCTCCTGCATGTTCAGGCCCCGATCACACAAAATCTTTTTCACTCCATCTTTCCACCTCCAATTTGGTCTCCCTCTTCTCCTCGTTCCCTCCACCTCCGACACATATATCCTCTTGGTCAATCTCTCCTCACTCATTCTCTCCATGTGCCCAAACCATTTCAAAACACCCTCTTCTGCTCTCTCAACCACGCTCTTTTTATTTCCACACATCTCTCTTACCCTTACGTTACTTACTCGATCAAACCACCTCACACCACACATTGTCCTCAAACATCTCATTTCCAGCACATCCATCCTCCTGCGCACATCTCTATCCATAGCCCACGCCTCGCAACCATACAACATTGTTGG
The DNA here is from genome assembly GCF_036320965.1 of Panulirus ornatus. Taxonomy (NCBI): domain Eukaryota; kingdom Metazoa; phylum Arthropoda; class Malacostraca; order Decapoda; family Palinuridae; genus Panulirus; species Panulirus ornatus. The sequence goes on from NC_092296.1 coordinate 4,091,923, forward strand.
AACCACTATTCCCTCAAACATACCCATTTTTGCTTTCCGAGATAGTGTTCTCGACTTCCACACATTTTTCAAGGCTCCCAAAATTTTCGCCCCCTCCCCCACCCTATGATCCACTTCCGCTTCCATGGTTCCATCCGCTGACAGATCCACTCCCAGATATCTAAAATGCTTGAGGATAAAATAATTTTCAAATGAGTAATGATATGGCAAGGGAGAAAGTGTGGTAGCAGAAGGAGTAAGTATGAGAAAGTTGAAAAGGATGTACTGAAATTATTTGGACATATGGAAAGGATGAGTAAGTGGGTGTAAATGTCACAAGTGGAGAGAACAAGGAAAAGATGGAAACCACAGAAGAGGAGGAAGCATGGAGTGAAAGGTACTTTGAGTTATCAGGGCCTGAACATACATAGGTGTGAGACATGCAAGGTATAGAGCAATTGAGTGATGTGGTACAAAGGTGACTTGCTGTCAGTGGTCTGAACCAGGGAACATAAATCAGTCTGGGGAAACCAAGGAAAGGTCTGTAGTAATGATATGGCAAGGGAGAAGTGTGGTAGCAGAAGGAATAAGTATGAGAAAGTTGAAAAGGATGTACTGAAATCATTTGGACATATGGAAAGGATGAGTAAGTGGGTGTAAATGTCACAAGTGGAGAGAACAAGGAAAAGATGGAAACTACGGAAGAGGTGGAAGCATGGAGTGAAAGGTACTTTGAGTAATCAGGGCCTGAACATACAAAGGTATGCAAGGTATAGAGCAATTGAGTGATGTGGTACAAAAGGTGACTTGCTGTCAATGGTCTAAACCAGGGAACATAAATCAGTTTGGGGAAACCAAGGAAAGGTCTGTAGGGCATGGTTTTGGATAGAAAGCCCTGGTTTTGATGCATCATATATACTGGCTAAACAGTGGATGTGAGCAAATAAGGATACTTTTTAATGTTCCTAGTGCCATCTCAATACTATGGGAAATGGCAAAAAGAAAAAAAAAATATACATATCATACATTTATACAAGTATATATAAATACAGGTGGGTGTTACTGGACTTTGCCTGCCTCTGGTTACACCATGAGTGAAAAGTCACCTCTAACGAGGCTGTACCATTGTTTGTTGACAAAATGGTGTACAGCCTCATTGAAAGACTCTTCACTTCACAGGAGTTTATCATTTCCCAATTACTGGTAGTAGTACAGTCTTGGAGCTGCATGAGTTCTTAGAGAATGGATCCTGTAGTTATACCACAACACTTTCATGAGAGGTTCTGGGGCAAGTTTTACAACAAGTAAGAAATCACCTGGGCAAGTTATAAAACAAGCAGGAAATCACCTTCTCTTTGATTGTATCAATGTCAATGGATGAAACTGAGGCAAGTAAAGTCAAGTATCTTCTCATTCTAAAGGAGTTATCATTTCCTGCTACTGATTGTGTCATGGCCTTAGCTGCAGGAGCCCTAAAAGAGGGTATTGGGATTGTATAATCATGAAATATTATTCATCTATCATACTTAATTGCTGTTTCCCATGTGAGCAAGGAAAAGCCCGGAAACAGATGGAGAATGGCACCATCCACTCATATACACACATACATACATAAATGACAATGCATACATGTATGCATATCAACATACACATACACAAACATACACACACACATATATACACATGTACAAATATATACTTCCTTGCCTTCATCCATCTCTAGCACTACCCTGCCCCACAGGAAACAGCATCGCTACCCCTCCTGTTTCAGCAGGGTAGCAACCCAAGATACTGTCCTGATATGATGCCATACATCATCACAATTCACTTACAGATAAATCAACCATGGCATCAGATGGACATCCACAATGATACTTCCAAAGCCATCAAATCATAACCCTCCTCCAAGCAGGCTGGCTAGGAGATAAATATACCAAGCAAACATTACAACATTTAAGTTAAACAAGTTATAGCCAAAGATATCATAAATATCTCCAAATTCTATCACAATTTAAAGTTCCTTGCCATTTAATGTAAACACCTTTAACTACACGCTAAAAGTTACCTTAGTGAAGAAAGATCAATGCCCTTAGTGAACTTTAAATGATCATCCAGCCTTCCTGGTGTGGCTACCAAGATGTCGATGGCTGGGCGATATCCTGCATAGTCTTGAATAACTAAGGAGGCCTGTTCCTTCTGAAACGTTGCCTGACCAACTGCAATGCCAACCTTTAAGTAACTACCTCTCAAATATGTCTTGAAGACTTTATAAACCTAGGGGAAAAATACAGAATATCAAACTGACCATGTCAATAAAAAGTATCTTATATTTCAATAATTTTTCAAAATCTAATTCTACATTTCTTGCCATAATGCAAGGCAGTGCATATATTACTTTACCAAACACCACGATCAGAATAACTGTAGCTTTTTTCATATATTCACAGTAATATCCCTTTCAGCCTTTCAGTTCTGAGACTTTAACACAATCATTTTCAAGTGAAAAGTTCTGTAATAATTTTATCAAAGATATCTCTTGTACTGCACTGTGCTAGTAATGTGATGAAAAGTGGCTAAGATAATATTCTTTCATGGGTAGATTCTTTTCTAAATATTCATAAGTTATGAGTACTACCTGAAGTGCAAGTTCTTGTACAGGCAGGAGCACTAAAGCACGAATTCTTGGTACTGTTCTACCCTTAAGTGCTTGGATGATGGGCAGGACATATGCTAAGGTTTTTCCACTGCCGGTGGGCACTGATATGCAAATGTCCCGTGGTCGATACCTGATGGAAAAAAAAAATCAAGTACTACACACAGTATATAATGTGTACCATTTTCCTAAAGTTCTAAAAGAAAAGAAAATGAAATATTGAATCAAAATATATACTAAAATACTATAACATAACCACCAACCACAAAATACACAGCACTCATTCTATGACCTATAATAAATGTTTTATAGTCTTGTGCAATAGTATTAATGAAGATTCATGAACTTCTTTAGCCTCAGAAAATTACATAGGAAAATATCTGTTCATTCAAGTTACTTTGTTCCTTCATCAGAGGAATATTTTCTGCTTCATCAAGAAGCTGTTTCTCCTTTCAGACATAGTTTATATGACCTGAAAGTGACTTCAAACTTGACAATTAATTTGTATGAGATTAATGAGAGGTCTGACTGACCTTCCTTGGGTGGCTTCTTTCTTACCCTTCACTTTAATTTTTCTTGAAGTCCCTCTTTCTTAATTGAGCAAATGCTCTAAAGTCCTTAGAAGACTTGCTCATAGAAGAGAAATGATAGTTTCTCTGTTAAGGCATAGCCCTACGAGTATTCATCTGTTTTCTGCTCCTCTCTCCCCTCATTCATTTTGGAAAAACTATCATATCTTGACTTCTGAAAACAACAGAAGCAAGGCACACATTTCTGTGGTCAAGAGTTGTTTGCCACCATTTCACCTTCACTCCATACTGTCATGGACCTAGGTGAGTTCCTGTATGGCTGTTGGTCCCTATAAACAAGCACTTCCAGCTCCCTATGTGCTATGGCGGTCAATAAGGATGAATCCTCAAAAATACATGCCATTTCAAGGAGTCAAATGGTGTCTTATAGAGTGCTCTCATTATAGCACAAAGGCCCTGCTTGTGATAAAAAATTCCCTACATCCTTCAAAATCTACAGTTTTTATTAATCTCAGCCCAATTTGCTCTTGCAGAAGCACATAAGGCACTGCCTCCAGTAAAGGAATACTTTTCATCCTTCTAATCCAACATTTTTATTCATCTTCAAATAATGATAGGTTTACCATCAAAGGTATAAACATTGCACAGAGTTTCACAGTCTGGTTGTGGAAGGAAAGAAGCAGACACTGAATCAGGGGATTTACAAGTTTCTAAATTTTACACAATCTGTCAGGTGCTGTGCAACCTAGAAAGAGAAGGGTATGAAAGCATGAACCTCCTAAGATGGAGTGACAGCGTTGTTTAAGCATTACCTTAAGATGGTGTAACGTTATTCTCTAAGCATTACCTAAGCTATGGTTTCTGTAAACAATGTGATTCATTTAAGTTTTAGACATACAAATAATAGCCTTGCTGAAAAACCTACTGTGACAATCTAAAATCATTCTAAACCAAATTTCATGAAAAATTCTTTAGGTAACAGACAGGGGGAAAGTGGGACTGTCAGTGAAAATATTTATATCATAATTGGGAGGTCCCTTTCTTAGCTTAATCAATGTAGCCTACACAAACATACCTGGTAGACAGAGAACTGATACTTGATAATATCTCAGGAATAACAGCTTTTTGAACTGGGAAGAAATGTCGAATGTTTCGCTTTTCTAAAATGTTCTTCAGTGATGCATCCAATCCTTGAATAGAATCTATGGGAGCACCATCTGAATGAAGATCTCTGCTAATGATCGTTGGGTTGGCTAACCAATGAGGAAGTGTCCTTTGCAACTGAATAGATAAATTCCAAATAGTATTAACATTCACTGATACATTTACAAGAAAAAAAAAAATACATGCTGTATAACATTTACAAGAGTGCACTAAAAGTGTGTGTAGGAATACAGGGAGTCCTGGGGGAGAGCTGAAAGGAAAGTGAGCAAGTTATAGTATAGGAGCACCAGCAGTTGCAAGACAGGTGATTAATATGAGTTTATTTTATCATTACTAATATACTTAATTGCTGTTTCCCATGTCAGCGAGGTAGCGCCAGGAAACAGACGAAGAAAGGTCATCTACTCATACACACACACACACACACATATATATATATATATATATATATATATACATATAGAGGATGGTAGAGGATGTGTGGATCAGGTGTTTGCTTTGAAGAATGTATGTGAGAAATACTTAGAAAAGCAAATGGATTTGTATGTAGCATTTATGGATCTGGAGAAGGCATATGATAGAGTTGATAGAGATGCTCTGTGAAAGGTATTAAGAATATATGGTGTGGGAGGCAAGTTGTTAGAAGCAGTGAAAAGTTTTTATCGAGGATGTAAGGCATGTGTACGTGTAGGAAGAGAGGAAAGTGATTGGTTCTCAGTGAATGTAGGTTTGCGGCAGGGGTGCGTGATGTCTCCATGGTTGTTTAATTTGTTTATGGATGGGGTTGTTAGGGAGGTGAATGCAAGAGTTTTGGAAAGAGGGGCAAGTATGAAGTCTGTTGGGGATGAGAGAGCTTGGGAAGTGAGTCAGTTGTTGTTCGCTGATGATACAGTGCTGGTGGCTGATTCATGTAAGAAACTGCAGAAGCTGGTGACTGAGTTTGGTAAAGTGTGTAAAAGAAGAAAGTTAAGAGTAAATGTGAATAAGAGCAAGGTTATTAGGTACAGTAGGGTTGAGGGTCAATTCAATTGGGAGGTGAGTTTGAATGGAGAAAAACTGGAGGAAGTGAAGTGTTTTAGATATCTGGGGGTGGATCTGGCAGCGGATGGAACCATGGAAGCGGAAGTGGATCATAGGGTGAGCGAGGGGGCGAAAATTCTTGGAGCCTTGAAGAATGTGTGGAAGTCGAGAACATTATCTCGGAAAACAAAAATGGGTATGTTTGAAGGAATAGTGGTACCAACAATGTTGTATGGTTGCAAGGCGTGGACTATGGATAGAGTTGTGCGCAGGAGGATGGATGCGCTGGAAATGAGATGTTTGAGGACAATGTGTGGTGTGAGGTGGTTTGATCGAGTAAGTAACGTAAGGGTAAGAGAGATGTGTGGAAATAAAAAGAGCGTGGTTGAGAGAGCAGAAGAGGGTGTTTTGAAATGGTTTGGTCACATGGAGAGAATGAGTGAGGAAAGATTGACCAAGAGGATATATGTGTCGGAGGTGGAGGGAACGAGGAGAAGAGGGAGACCAAATTGGAGGTGGAAAGATGGAGTGAAAAAGATTTTGTGTGATCGGGGCCTGAACATGCAGGAGGGTGAAAGGAGGGCAAAGAATAGAGTGAATTGGAGCGATGTGGTATACCGAGGTTGACGTGCTGTCAGTGGATTGAATCAAGGCATGTGTATGGGGGTGGGTTGTGCCATTTCTTTCGTCTGTTTCCTTGCGCTACCTCGCAAACGCGGGAGACAGCGACAAAGCAAAAAAAAAAAAAAAAAAAATATATATAAATATATATATCGAGGATGTAAGGCATGTGTACGTGTAGGAAGAGAGGAAAGTGATTGGTTCTCAGTGAATGTAGGTTTGTGGCAGGGGTGTGTGATGACTCCATGGATGTTTAATTTGTTTATGGATGGGGTTGTTAGGGAGGTGAATGCAAGAGTTTTGGAAAGGGGGGCAAGTATGAAGTCTGTTGTGGATGAGAGAGCTTGGGAAGTGAGTCAGTTGTTGTTCGCTGATGATACAGCGCTGGTGGCTGATTCATGTGAGAAACTGCAGAAGCTGGTGACTGAGTTTGGTAAAGTGTGTGAAAGAAGAAAGTTAAGAGTAAATGTGAATAAGAGCAAGGTTATTAGGTACAGTAGGGTTGAGGGTCAAGTCAATTGGGAGGTAAGTTTGAATGGAGAAAAACTGGAGGAAGTAAAGTGTTTTAGATATCTGGGAGTGGATCTGGCAGCGGATGGAACCATGGAAGCGGAAGTGGATCATAGGGTGGGGGAGGGGGCAAAAAATCCTGGGAGCCTTGAAGACTGTGTGGAAGTCGAGAACATTATCTCGGAAAGCAAAAATGGGTATGTTTGAAGGAATAGTGGTTCCAACAATTTTGTATGGTTGCGAGGCGTGGGCTATGGATAGAGTTGTGCGCAGGAGGGTGGATGTGCTGGAAATGAGATGTTTGAGGACAATGTGTGGTGAGAGGTGGTTTGATTGAGTAAGTAACGTAAGAGTAAGAGAGATGTGTGGAAATAAAAAGAACGTGGTTGAGAGAGCAGAAGAGGGTGTTTTGAAATGGTTTGGGCACATGGAGAGAATGAGTGAGGAAAGATTGACCAAGAGGATATATGTGTCAGAGGTGGAGGGAACGAGGAGAAGTGGGAGACCAAATTGGAGGTGGAAAGATGGAATGAAAAAGATTTTGTGTGATCGGGGCCTGAACATGCAGGAGGGTGAAAGGAGGGCAAGGAATAGAGTGAATTGGATCGATGTGGTATACCGGGGTTGACGTGCTGTCAGTGGATTGAATCAGGGCATGTGAAGCGTCTGGGGTAAACCATGGAAAGCTGTGTAGGTATGTATATTTGCATGTGTGGACGTATGTATATACATGTGTATGGGGGTGGGTTGGGCCATTTCTTTCGTCTGTTTCCTGGCGCTATCTTGCAAACGCGGGAGACAGCGACAAAGCAAGAAAAAAAAAAAAATATATATATATATATATATATATATATATATATATATATATATATATATATATATATATATATATGCACTATACCAATACAACACAGCACCTGGGGATGAACTCAGCTCCATAATATGCTTGAGTGCTGCTCCATCTTGGTGACCTATGCAAATCCTCTATAAAGTAGTATTTCAACATTTCTCATTCAAATATGGATCATCAAAACATGCAATATAACTACTACATGGAAATGCCCTTTCATACTCGGCATGCTTTGCGTGATACATAGGATCTTTTACAACAACACATTTTAATTGTACAAGAGGGAGTTCCCAAAGGGAAAGGGCATCAAAGATAAAGACAGATAGACAGAAGAGAGGAAGATTATAAGACAAAAGCCTTAGTGACTGTACTCAAAACTTTGTATATTCCTCCATTTGGCAAATTAGCACATGACACTTAAAACCCTTCAACAGAAAAACAAATCAAAAGCTATCAATACAAAACTTATGAATTACTCTACCTTTATCTTATGGGCAGACTTAAACTCTCTCATCAGGGTAAAATCTTTGATTTCTTCATCTTGCACTTTTGTTTTCTTTTCCTTTTTCTTTCTCTTTTTCTTACTAGTTGTATCTTTCTCCTTCACAGATGTGTCAAGTTTACTTTTAATCACCTCAGAGTCAATGCTCTTTTTTGTGTCTACTACTTCATGATCTTTTTCAGGTGGAGTTTTCTCATCACGCTCTTCTATGGACATTGCCTTTTCACTTTCAACAACAGTTGAACCACATTTATTAATTTCACTAATTTGGACATTATCTACTTCATTGGGTAGCTCTTGTTTATTCTTTCTCTTCCTTTTCTTCTGTTTAGTCTCTGGCATTGATTCATTAATTTCACCGATCTGGACATTAATTTCTTCATTAGGTAGTTCTTGTATATTCTTTCTTTTCTTTTTCTTCTGTTTAGTCTCTGGCATTGAGAAGGTTGAACTACAATCATTACTTTCCCCAATTTGGACATTAATTTCTTCATTAGGTAGTTCTTGTATATCCTTTCTTTTCCTTTTCTTCTGTTTAGTCTCTGGCATTGAGAAGGTTGAACTACAATCATTACGTTCCCCAATTTGGACATTAATTTCTTCATTAGGTAGTTCTTGTATATCCTTTCTTTTCTTTTTCTTCTGTTTAGTCTCTGGCATTGAGAAGGTTGAACCACAATCATTACTTTCCCCAATTTGGATATTAATTTCTTCATCAAGTAGTTCTTGCTTATCTTTTCTCCTCTTTTTCTTCTTAGTCCCTGCCAATAAGAAGTCTCTATCACCACTTTCATTCTCCAATGAGCTTATGGTACCTTCCGCCATAGTGAATTTTTCCTCATTTTCACACTTTTTCTTTTTCTTTTTGGTTAGTTCATCAAAGTTTTCATCCTCCTGCACATCTGGCTCCTTCACATCATTGCATATCTTTCCCAAACTGTCCTCATCAATGGTATTACTTTTCCTCTTCTTTTTTGTCTTTTTCTTGGGTGATTTGAAACAACTGTCATCTGTTAGTGTATCACTCACACAATTCATTTCCTCCATACTATTTTTTCTGTGCTGATCTTTCAATTCTTTCTTTTTCTTTTTATACTGTGTATCATTGGCCATTTCCACAGTATCTGAGGGTGAATCAATACCATTTACAAGTACTTCCTCTCTACTGGTACTTTTTTTCTCTGTGCTAATTTTCTTCTTTCTCTTGGGGGTTTCATCTTCCATATCGCAAGGTATAAGCTCATCATCATCCAATGTATTTGCTCTATTTTCAAATGTTGAGTCCCTTTTCTTCTTTATTCTATATTCATCATTCAAAACTTCCTTCACAGAAGCAACCATTTCACCTTTACTGGTAGTGTTTTGTTTATTGATACATTCTTTGTGTTTTTCATCGATTTTGCTCTCATTGGAGAGCTGTTCTTCAAATGCTGTGACTTGAGTCAACTTCCTTGTCTCTTCAGAAGACTGTTCATCATTGGTTGTATGTTCTCTTTGTGCCTCACTGTATGGTCCATTTACTAAAGGCGTCATGACAGTCTTCCTTGCCCTTGCACGTTCATTGATGCGGGCTAATAAAACAGAAGCTTGACTAGGACTGCCTGATGAACTTCCTACATCCCCAGTGCTGCCAGGACCCCAATACCGACGAGGGATTACAGTGGTATTTTGTGCCATCCTCGCTTATGCAGTAGATCTGTAGCTGTAAGTAAAAATTAAAATGTAAACAGATGGGCTATGAGCAATGAACCAACATTCAGGTTCTAAAATTGTATAAATCATGAAGAATTAAAGATGACAAGTTCCTAGGACCAAAATTGTATGAAATTCCCCATGGTAGCACGTTTATTCTTTTTTCACATCTAAATTAGCACACATACAAGGTGTATCCCCTAATCAAGGTCACAAGTATCCCTTGTGACTGTCCTTCATCACAAATGCACTCAACACAATCTACTAATACTTCAGAACAAGTGGTGTTGCAGATATTTTTTATGGAGTCCTGTACACCAATGATGCACAAAGTGCCTTCCAGAGCAAGGTCACATGTGATCCTAAAGGCCAGATCTAAACACATTTATGTCAACTCAGCCAAAGGATGGCTCCATCCTTTGGCAAGTCCCCTTGACAACAATATACCTAACCAGTGATTTTACAGAAGCAATATGTTTATCCAAAGCATATAGTTACTACAGATATCACAAATTCTATTAATCTAATTTAGGTTATGAATGAGTTTTATATTAAATACATTTTTCCCTGAACTCCACAGCCCTCCACACAATCAGCTGTATCACAGAATAAAATCAAATTATCCCAATCATATTCCTTGTCTTAATTCACTTCCTACAATAAAACCCTCCATTCTTATATATATATATATATATATATATATATATATATATATATATATATATATATATATATCATTAAATTCCACAATGACATAAAATGCGTGGCATAAACTTATGCAATCTGTGGTCTTCTTGCAAAGATAACACAGAGCTGGAAATCTTAACATCCGAGATAACTACGTACAACGTGCTGAACTAATTTAATGCATTGGCAAAATATAAGTCAGGATAAAACTAGTCAGGCCAACCTTATACTATGCCATACCGAGGGTTATTTTAAACTCAGCAGGGCTGCCTCACATAAGCTGACCTCTTGCTTTATGTGGCACGATATCTCTTGGCTTGAAACCCAATTGACACCAAGTCAAAAGCTCCAAATGACCATCAACCATCATAATCTACATAACTCAAATTTCGACTACGAAGGAGATCATTCACACGTTGTTTGTTGATCTCCCAGTCAGTAAGTCATCTCCTAAATTGGATGAACACTACGTAAATATGTACCTAGCTGATACATAGAAAATTCCTTGTAAAATTGTCTTACTATATACAAAATCAATCATCAATTATCTTAAAAAGATTTCATCAAATGCTTATTTCATATTTAGGATGGTATATAGATTAAAGAGAAATGCTGAGCACTGGCACCAATTATATCTTTTTTATCCATATTTCACACCAAAAATACGATATTGTTAATCATGAGACTTTCTATTTATAATATGAACAATTTTAATATTAGTAAAATTACGTGCTGCAAAGTATACCATTGAGATACATATATCTATTTATAGATCAATGAGAAAAAAAGTGATGTCCACGAGGAAGACGAAGTTTTAACCCGAGCCTCATGGAACACCAGAGGAAGATCAGGGCCATACGTACATTGAAGATGTTTATCGTCTTACATATTATCTTAACCGTTGAGAAAAGTGGTCAAGATTTTTTTGTTTATTTCTGGTTGTCACCTGATGGTGACTGCCCCCACAGGTCTTTGGTGTCGACTGGCCTAAAACCCCAATAACCAACCAATTTGCAACCTGTACAGGGAGGAAGAAGTTAAGGCACTCGTGAAATTAATCTAAGAGTAAAGAAACCTCAGAAAGATTAAGAGGAAAGAGAGGTAGGAAGAGACATTGAGACAGATGCACACAATATCAAATTAATGAACATGTTTCAGATATACATGAATTACATACGACACATTCAATCTAATCTGAAATATGGTGTGGCATATGATCTCACTTCAGAAACCACAAGGAACTTGTGGGAAAAGGTACAAAGGAATACAACAATGGTACTAGAACTGTGTGTGATGAGATGAGGAGAGGAGAGAGGTCTTCCCACTTTAGAAAAATGATAAGGAGGGAGATAGGATGATAAGGACAACAAATTCCTCCAAGTACACCACGATGTTGGTATAATAATTATTCGATGGAAAAGCATTAATGAGGTTCCTCAACTCTGGGATCACATAAATATAACATTATAAATTGGTGCCACTCGTAAATAGTGTGGTGATAAATGCAGGCATCTCATCGAATTGTACATGGGGTTGATATTCTCTTAAGAATAAAATGTTTGAGTTAATCAAATTACATGTGGACATAACAGTAAAAAAAAATCACTCCTGCAGCAACAGAGGGTCGAACACGTTTATTAAGTCCAAAGAGAGTAAATGCAAGTGACATTGTTATAATCAGAGGACCAGAAGATAGGAACATAAGGTTAAGAGGTGATGCCCTACCAGGGTGAAGTTCCCTCATCATATGTATAAATAGCTGAATACACACATAAGAAGTTAAGGTGTATATGATAAGATTAAGTGACGAATTAGGCACTCTCCATAATCCATAATGCATTAGCATATACATGCAATCTCTCACTGTATAGAGGCTAGTAGGCAGCCACTAACCTTGAGGGTATTAACGGGACTACTTTACTGGATATTTGGAGGGTTTGTTGCTACAGCGGCAGTGAGTGGCCCAGCACTTCACTGGCAACTTAAGTTTCCCTCCCCAGGGGTGTCCGGGGCCAGACTGGTCCTTCAAGCAGACCTTGCCGCCCGACTGCCATCCAGCCTTTGAAAATAGGGGAAACGGCGATGCCTCGAGTTCATACGCTTTTAAATTCTTTAAAAATCTACAAACAGAAGATCCCAAATTAGGACAACAATGAGCTCTTACAGAAAGGAAAATGCATATAAAGATGGGGACCTTTCATGCCCATCATGAAACTGCCACAATAAAAAAAACAATGAAAATTTCCTGTTCAATTCCCCTACATTTTCATAATGGACTTCCATCCTCAGCACACGACGTTGTGCCCTGTGGACGTGACCAACTACCTGAGTGCTGTGGGAGGCACATAGGAGACACAAGGAACTCATGAGGCAAGAACGTATGAGAACGTGAGGGCAAAAGATTTCTTTCTACATTCAAAAATGGAACTTTAAAAGGGCGTGACTAGGCCAACCCTCGCTTCCATGGGAGACAGCTGTGTAGGCTTTAACCTGCCTCCACTATAACTCAACTTTCTTTGTTTAGTTTCCATTTAATTTGCTCTTCTCTGCACTCTCTCAACAAACATATGCTCGTGCTTTTGTAGATACAGCAACCAAATTAGGAAGTATGATCCACTTTACCAAATTATTTCCCTGTGTTTGTGTACGTTTCGGAAAACGATATGTTTCTCGCCATTCTTGCCCGACATGCTGGGAAAAAGATATTGAACCTAGTCAATTGTGTTTTATTATATCAAGAATTGAGCTACACGTTTTTATTCTAATGGACTCAGTTTTGCATTCATTGCATAATTTCTCTGTGCTACATTGTTTTACCTCCATATTGAATGTTGTGTCAACGACACCGCCAGGCAGTTGCAACACCTGTATAAGTACCCTATTATTTTTTTTTAATACTCACAACTCAGCTGCCTTTCTTGTCATAGCAAGAACACAGAGCAGTGTCAACTATCCTTTATGCTATCATGTAAAGTGTACCCAAAACAGCTTTTTTTCATGTGAAATCTCAATTTCATTTACTCTCAAGTATTCCATTTTTGTTAATGTTATGCACATCATTGGTATACTGAAACGCTCCCTCTCTCACCCTGAAATTGCATGGTATTACTTCATAGCTCAGATGTAGTCCTGCTAGTGCATGCATGACCAAAGCATGACTGATAAGTGCATATGGCTAACCTAGTTCTGTGTTCAGACAAAAATTCCACAGTGGAATGCATTAATTGATAGATATAATACCCTCCTCCTTTTAACAGTTTCTGACATTTGAAAATAATATTATCAGAATTGTTGCTCTATTCACTTGACGGTTGATAACATGGAATGGATATTCCACGTTGCTCGCCCAGCGTCCAAAGCTGCCGCTTCGCGATTCCATTTGTTATCACAGGTGGCGCTGGTGGTGTAGGGAAGGCCTGCCACATCACCATTGAAAATACATTTTTGGGGTCGATAACTAAGGTATATATCTTCCTTTGCTATAGCTTCCTGTTACTTATTCATATACAATGATAAACATACTGACAGTAAAGGTCTAGTTAGACAATTATAATCATGAAGTTATCATGATGAAAAGTCATCTGTTTCACGTTCAACTAAGCTACTAATCTAAAAATAAATGCAATGTGATGTTCAAAGACGAAGTTCCTTAAAGGCGTCCAGATATTGTTCTTTACTAAAAGAATTAAATTTCTATATTGAAGATGTAAGCTAAGGAAGAATAAACTGCAAGGATGGTCTAGAAATGAAAATATAATTAGAGTTGGTGCAAGTAGTCGGCAGTGAGAGCTGTCAGCCGGCGTGGTCACGTGACCTGCTCCTTCCGTCAGGCATAAGTTGACAACATGGCTGCTCCACACACACCACAAGTTTGCCGCGGCATTGTTAAACAGGTTAGGGTGAAATCCTCATGAAATTTAATGATCATCAATGAAAAGCCACTTCATTGATGGAATGCTCATCAAATTTAGCCTAATGACACTTGGGTGGTGGGACAATAAGCTCAGTCTTGGGTCCCTGACCCCTCTCGCAGTGGTCGGGCCAGATGGACCATATGATGAATTCGTGTACTAATTAAAGCAGAGTGTATGGGGCCCCATGGAACATCTACTTTGCCTGAGTCAGGCAGTAGGCACGCTTATCTTGTTTATTGAAAGGTAAGGCAAGCTCGTGAATATGTATTTTGCTATGACCTAAATCGGTCGACTACAAAGCATTTTTAGTGTGAAATTGCAACCTGTAAATATTTATTAGACGAATTTTTTGAGAACTTCCCTGTAATATCGCTTAGTCTGATACAAGGTAATTACAATTCTATACCACTTTTTGATTCATTATCTTGCATGATAACATAGCACTTGATATAATGAGAGATTTGAGGAGAGTATTACTTGAATATATTTTTTTTTCATGTTGAACACCTGGACTGAGTATAGCTAAATGGAAGTTTAGTTAGTAAAAATAGGTATATATTTTTTGTAATTATCCCAGGACTAGTTTCTGTGAAAAAGTCCTGGTGTTACGTAGAACATTTATCTTCAGCCGCAGAGAAATGTAGACACCACTTGAGTGAGAAGTCTTTTGACGAGACAGTTCTGCCAATGATACAGCTTTGCCGAAGGTGATATTTTACTTGTGGTGTATCCATGAGCAGAGTACGGTACCACTTGCAGGAGAATCACATAAATGTGAAAACCTCCCATACCTTTGCTTGGCTGCATTGGCACTGTACTAGTTTGGAAACCATAGAAATTATTAATGGATTTTGAAAAAAATATATGCTAAGTAGGTGTGATATAGACCAGTGCTGTGTTATTTAGAATGGCATATTGTTTGGTGAGGTCATTGTTTCATAAAGTGCTATAGAGATTTGCTTCGATAAATACTATTAGGTTACTGAATATTCCATTCATATTACCAGCTGTCTATAAACCTCACAGTCTGCATGTGCAACGAGACATAATTGTACTTCAATCTCGACTCTGTATGCTGAGAACCGAGTTCATTGCAAAACCACTAGACTTAAGAAACTAACAACCCTCAAGTATTGTTATTGTGAAAAGGGTTACCCTGCTACACAATTCAGTAGCCTATATTAACAGATCCACCCTCTCCCAACAGGTACATCACTTATAGGATTTATATACATGACAGTAACCTGGCAGACTCCAAACACCCACCTTCCACACCTGATCTTAACTCCCAGACTCCTTTAGATGACTATTCACTTGAGCCAGACAACTTCCCTAGGCATAGATTTACATGTTGAATTTCTTTTCTCTGTTCCAAGACTGCATGCAAAGGCTGAATGGTTTCCGAGGTGATATTGCACAATAATTTCTCCTTCATATTGTCATCTATTGACAGCACATCCCTATGAAATTTTATGGAAGGAAATTGAGTGGCTTTTCGCTAGATTTAGAGGATCAGGCAGATGATCATGACCCAGTAATACTTGACTATGATGATTTGTCTCCAGATCATGTGGAGAGTGATTTTATGAATGCTGAATCTTCCAGCACTGAAAGTTCAACAAGTTGAGGCAGATGGTATTTGTGGCAAAAGTAGAGGCATTTCAGTACTGGCAGCACCCAAGTGATCTTAACACTTGAGGCTGGCAATTTTGTACACTTTTAATTTTGCTGTTACGAAAATTTTTTCCATGAATCGCTTTATAACAAGGTAAGATGTATTATATGACATTATAATCAGTAATCTACTTTCATGTCAGTAGAATAAAAAATCTAAGTGGTAGTGGTTTACTTTACACTTGAGTTATACTCCCATGCTTTTTAGGGCTGAAATATGTATGAAACTCGTACATGTCATAAGAGTAGTGAAAAAAATATACTTCTGAAGTGATTTTTCATTGGAGTAACTTTTATAGTTTCTTTGATAGTACTGTAAAGTATTAATGAGGTATGTATTGCAGTTTGGCTGAAAGCTTCTAAAGACTTGTAAGTAGGTAGGCATCTTGTTAAAAGACTTGAGAAGAGACATCTTTTACAGTTGGTATTTGACTTTTGTAAAGTACATTTTATTTTGCATACATTATATCATAACATTTTGTTTTGATGAAAGATGAAATATTGCGCATTTTTTCTTGCTGTATATATTGCCTGTTCTTGATAACATAACTGTTTCATTAAGGTTTACATACTCCATTTTCTGAATGCTAAAGTAAGTAATTAGGACATGATAAGCAGTTTAGACATTTCTTCATTGTGAACCATTGTATGTATGTGAATAGAGAAGTTAGTGTTTTTCTTGGGATGAGGTGATTAGTTTCTGTTTATTTGACAGGTACTGTCTGGTGATGCTGTTATAGTTCGTGGGCAGCCTAAGGGCGGTCCACCCCCAGAGAGACAAATCAACTTTTCAAATGTTATTGCTCCTCGTACAGCACGAAGGGCTACAGCAAAGTAAGTCTTTCATTGTTGAAGTGTTTTGTATCTGCGAAGGACAGCTTGTGCATGTATTTGTAGTCTGTACCAAGGTATTGACTAAATTCCTCTTATCTATGAAAGACAAACCATGGGGTAACTGATGTGGACAAATACCAAAACCTCATAACTTACTTTTAGGTGTTTCCTATATCTCAGATATATGTATAATATGTTAAAGTAGTTGAAGGTATTGGTTAAGTACTAACAAGGTTCTTATTACTTAACCTGTGCTTATGGAGGGAAAGTTTTCACATTTCTCTGTATGCACAGGAATTATTGCAAAATAATGCAGTGTATTTGAGGGTATAAAGAAGGAAGAATGAGAGCTGTGTGAGGCATGAGTTATGGAGTGTTAAGATTAAGGTTGATAGTTTATGAGTTGTGGATGGAATGCCAGCAACCCACATTAAGTTGATACAAAGAGGAAAAGACTGTCATCTAGGGCAGGGAGGGTGTCATGATAAACACTTCCTCAAATTTTAGTGTTGTAAGTCTGAAACATTGCAGATCGAATTGTTATAACTTTGGTCCTACGATATGTGTTTTTTCAGTATTGTGTTTGCTGGAAGACAGGTTAACTGTAAGATTAGGTCATTGAAGTGTAAGGTAGATGGACACTTCTAATTTCTGCTTGGAGGTTGGTGTTTGGATATGGAGCAGTTTGGATTGAAAAGTCTAATGCTGTTAAAAAGAGTGGAGTAGCAAGCATAAAGTTAGTATTGGAAGCATTTTTATATTGTTTTGCAGATGTTGGATGTTTTCATCCCTCCCAGTGAGTTTTGACTGGTTAGGGATGGTTAGATTTTTCCAGTGACATATAATGGAAAGTTGTTTCCAGATGAGGTGTGGATAGATCAGATATTCTATAAATCATCTCCTTCCCTTTTCACTGGATAACCTACTTTGTCTTTTAAAGTTATGGTTTTTCTTTAATGCTGACTTGAGTGTGGAGTGCAGTACCAATTATTTACTTGCCCATTACAAGATTTTTTATTTCTGCAGTGCCCCCGAGACAGTGGATGAACCATATGGATGGGACAGCAGAGAGTTCTTGCGTAAGAAGGTGATTGGCAAGGAGGTCCTTTTTACTATTGAGACCAAGACTCCTACTGGCAGAGAGTATGGTGCTATTTATCTTGGAAAAGGTTGGTATTCATGTACAAGATAACCACGTAGATAATACAACAAATTGTTGTGGCATTCACATATAAATATTGTACATATCATGAAGACTGCATTTCTTTACACTTGCAAGCCAGTGCAGTAGCAGTGTAATTCAACTTTTCTTTCGTCATTTTGAGTGCAGTCCAACATAACTTTCATACATCGTATAAATAGAAAACTTGGAATTTTTGTGGCAAAATTACTAAACATGCTGAGAATGTCATTTTATGATAGTTGTGAAATTAATTCCTGTACACAACTGCTGCTTCTACTTTGCAAGGGAGCATCAGGAAGACAGCATGGCCCCGTATACACGCATTGCCTTTCTAGGTATAATGTACCAAAGACAGAGCATGTTACCCTTTGACCATTCCACATTCCATTCCACATTTCAGAATGACTGCTTCATATATCTTGGCTCAGTCCTTGGACAGCATGTCCACCCTTATTGATTCAGTACAATCCAACACATTCATGCCTTTCATCCCTCTGAATGTTCAGACTTGAAAACCCAAAAGTCTCTCTGTCCCCTTGGTTTCCCCTTTTTTTTTTCCCTCCACCTCTGACTCTCGTATCTTCATGGTCACTCTTTCTTTGCTTGTCCTTTCCAATGTCTGAATCATTTAGACAAACCCTAGTCAGCTCTGTTAGTCATACTGCATTGCAACCACATCTCATATGTTTGTTGCATGTTCTGCAAGGCCTCTGTTAATGCTGTCATATAATTTCTTTATCTCTGTAAATGCCAGATGTTTCAATTTCTCACACCAACTATTTCTCGTATAGATACTTCACTTCAAATGCATGGTCCACACACATCATGTACCTCACCTGAAGACACTTTGCTCCTCCTCATGTATGTTCTGTGTATGACATGATGCTTGATTATCACTCTCCCATATACCTTACTACAGTATTTGTCTGTCAATCTAGTATATTTTTTTTTTTTCCTCATTGAGGCAGACTCCTCAAGGCAGTGTGCAGAGGGTTGATGAGAGGGAGAAACAAGTTGAAATATTTCAAGAATTTCTAAGTGGTTTCCACATTTTCCCCAAGCCATACTGTAAGGTTTAAGGGTGTGAATGTTGAGTAATGAGGATATGAGTTATGGAATAAGTATAAAAAAAATTTGGAAATAAAGGATGATCAGATATAAAAAGAAAAAGTGTTTAAAGGTACATAGTGTTCAGAAATATGGTGAATGGAGAGAGACATGAAAAGGAAGAATTGTGAGGGGGAGACAGGTAGGATTGGTGTATGCATGCAAGAGCATTTGAGTTATGGAAAGATGAAGATGTAAGAGAGAGATTCTTGTTCATGGTAGTTACCATATTGGGCATAGATAGATAAAATAATCATCACACTTTTGCCTGTTTTACAGACTTGGCATCTGCAGAGAACCTCACAGAAACTATGGTTTCTGAAGGTCTTGTGAGTGTGAGAAGGGAAAGCATCAGGGGAGAATCTCGCCTCCTTGAACTTGAAGAAGCTGCCAAGGCACAGAACAAAGTGAGTTGGCAGTACAGTCTTTACAGCCAGTATATTTAACTTCTGTAAGTGTGAGGTGCCCATAGTTTAAATTTCATGGAGTGGGAGCGGTTAGTTTTTGTGCTCTCAGTATATGTAGTATATCTGATCTGTTCTTGGAGTTTGTTGCATTGTTTCCTTTTTGTACTGCTGTTTTATATCCTACTAGTATTATTTTTAATGAAAAAGTATAAGAAAGTTATGGTACATCTGGAAGGCATTGTGGAACTCATAACCTTGCTCTTAGAGTGAAGAGTGTGGCTTCAGGGATGAAGTGTTATGACACTGTTTCAGAACTTAATACAAAATTATGAAACAAAAACATGAGGTTATATAGGCTCATCCAGTTGTGCAATTTTGAAAGAAAAGGGACTGTTGAGGTTCCCCCCTCATGACAGTATAGTATGTTACTGGCATAAGCAATCATGTTGGAGAGGCCAAACACATAGTCGCACTATGGTGTATGTGTTGATGTATCATGGCTGGAAGGTAATATATAGCATCTTCCAATTGTCTCCAATAGTGATCTCTTCTAGTGAACAAGGACAGATGAATCATTAAGGTAATGTGCTCCCTTCTTTTCTGTTGCCTGCATAGCATGGCATACTCTAAGAGATCAATTTGTCCATCGTCTAATATGTTCATTGAAAGTTGCACTTTAACGTTCACTTAGCTTGGTCATAACTAGGAAACTCAATATAAGATAATCATGAGACTCTATACAGGTATTTCTTTGTTTACAAAGAATTGAATGGTAGAAGACCCATAAATCTTGTTTGGATATTGCCATATTAGGACTCCTTATAAAAGAGATTAACCTGAAATGGAACCCTGTTTATAACTTGAAGAAAATTCAACCTTTGGCCATGGATTTTAATACAGATGTATCATTATATCAACTTTTTAGTTTCATTGTTGGGGAATATTCAGCAATAATTCATTGGTTAAGTATGTGTATTGTTAACCTGTGCTTTTTATTTACTCAGGGAAAATGGGCTGGTGGTGATGCAAAGCATGTTCGTAATGTTACTTGGACATGTGAAAACATGCGCTCATTTGTGGATAAGGCTAGAGGAAAGCCTATTGATGCAGTGATTGAGCATGTCCGTGATGGTTCCACAATTCGCTGCTTCCTCTTTCCAGATTTCCACTACATTACTCTCATGATATCTGGGATCAGGGTAAGTTTTCTTCTAATACAATAAGTGTAATTAATGAAATTGATTATTTAGATGGTTAGAGCTTGTTCTTACTTTTGTTGTACTCATGTAAACAGATTTTTGGGAATTTGTTACTGATAATCCTCATAGTACTTTGAAGGTTATTTTATATGTGAATTAAAGGTAGTTTTTATGGATTAAGAAATGAAGTAGTTTTATGTCCTCTTGTGCATACTGAAAAATATAGTTTCAGACAGTAGTGTAATAAGGTTGGAATGATCAATATCCTTATTGAATTTAAGAGCATTAATTGATTTATTTTACAGTGTCCTATGAACAAGTTGGATGCTGATGGCAAGCTTGATGGAAGTGAACCATTTGCTGATGAAGCTCGTTACTTCACAGAATCAAGACTGCTTCAGCGAGATGTACAAGTTGTTTTGGAAACTTTTAACAATAACAACTTTGTGGGCTCCATTATTCACCCAGTAAGCTTTGCTGAATTTGTCTCAATGACTGTGTAATTTTTTTATGTATTTGTATTGTTTGGAGGAGTTGCACACTTATGGGGCCCCATCTCTTGAACATTCTCTATCATACAACTTTCTGAATTTCTGGATGTAGTTTGCATTTACCATACAGTCATTCTTATTGTTCTAATCACCTACCACTTCTGTACTGAAAAAGTACGTACTTGCACCTTTTTCAACAAGTTTTTTTGCTTATAACCTCTAGTTATTCTTTCCCTACATGTCCTGAAGAACTGATCACTGTGTGTATTATCAATCTTGTCTAAAAACTTAAAGGTTGTGATCAGGCCATTTCTCACTCTACTCTGTTGTATGGTAGGTGAATTTAAGTTTTAGCCTTTCTCTAGCTCTCTTGATGCTGGTGACATCTTTGTTTCTTGCCTCTGGACCTTCTTTGTTTGCTCTTTTTGCTTCTTTAGGTGCTTTGACCATACTTGAGATGCATAAACAAGACTTGGCCTTATATAGGATGTGAACAGCTTGCAGAATATTTACTTATCCAAAAACTAGAAGTAGTTTTTTGATAAATGTCAGTAGTCAGTACTAACCTCCTGAGCACTGGAAGTGTTAGTGAGGCTGCATAGTGGGCCAGCACTTCACTGGTTGTTAAATTGCACTCCTCCGACTCAGGTAGCTGCACTACTGGTATTGTGTCCACAAACATAGTCTTTCCTTTTCATTCATAACACTTAACTGATACAACTGATTCTTCGTAACCAGATTTTCCTGTCATGAGCAGTATGTGCTCGCCCTGCCTTTTGGCAAAGGGGCAGGAGCAGTGGATGATAGTAGTAGGTAGGAACATGTAGGCAGGAGCATAAGTTAGAAGTAGTAGGTAGCAGGGAGCATTAGGTAGTAGGAACATTAGGTAGGAGCCTCTGCATACGCAGCACTAGAGACAGTATAGTAAAGGTGCTCCTCTTTTTCTCTTTATTAGAATGGAAATATTGCAGAAGCATTATTACGAGAAGGCTTTGCAAGATGCGTTGACTGGTCCATAGCAACTGTTACTGGAGGACCAGAGAAATTGCGATCAGCAGAAAAACAAGCCAAAGAAAAGCAACTTCGATTATGGATGGACTACAAGCCAACAAGTCTTTCTGTAAGTAGATCAGGATTTGTGCTTATATCTTTCATAGTGTATAGAATATGAGAAGGATTTATTAAGTCTGAACATATGAAAATAGCAAAATTTGTACTGTGATGTTTTTAGTTTTCCAAGGACATTCATTTATTAGCGTGTATTGTATGATGTTAAAATAGAAAGGAATTTGCTGTTGATAGTGATAAGTTGCAGATTGGTCATATTCTTTGATTAGTTCAACTCAACATTGTTTTATGCTGATACATGATGTATCGCTAAAAACCCTTAATGGACAAAAATATAATTTAATTTCATTTTGTTTTTCCTTTTTTAATCAATCTTTTTATATATATGGCAAATTTGACTGTTATTTTGATAATTTTGACTTGCTTTATGTTGTTTTTACTGATACATAATATATCATAAAGAACTCTTCATAGGCATAGACATATTTCAGTAATTGAAAAGAATCCCTTTTAAATCTTCTCATTTTAAGTATTCACTTTTTAATCAATCCATTATATATTGCAAATTAAAGGCATAGGTGTACTGCTTGACATTATTTTCCACACATTCCTCAGTGTGCCATAAACAGATTGAATATTCATGGTGACACAACACATCCCTACCACTGACCCACCTTCACCGAGATCCACTCGCCTTCCTCCCTTCATACTAGCATTCTTACCTAATTTTCTGTATAAGAACCCTTGGTTAAAGGCAGAAATGCAGTGAGGTTGATTGGAATGAATAATTTGAGTTGCTGAATATGTTCATTGATAGTGTGGCAGATGGGTGTTTTGTACATGGAGATGTGCAGTGAGAGTCATGGCAAGTGGTTTGATGAAAAGAGAAGAGGGTGAAAGTCTCGCGAAAGATAAAGCATGACAGAGTAGATTGGGTTGCAGTTGAATTTGGGGAAGGGACGATTTTGCTGATATACTAAGCATCGTTTTTTCTTTACAGCTAGCTGACAAAGACAGGGAATTTGTTGGCAAAGTAGTAGAAGTTGTTAATGGGGATGCCCTTGTTGTTAAGCGTCAAGAAGGTGCAAACAAAAAGATATTTTTATCCAGCGTGAGGCCTCCAAGGTAAGTTAGAAGTTTTGTTGTGTACTATACTCTGTTCCCAATTATCATCATTTGAAACTAGGCCTGGATTGGTTGAAAAAGTTTTCCATTGCAAGTAATATTTACATAACTCTGCAGAAGGGTCCTGTATTATTGTTGCAAAATGTTTTGCAACAAGCTTTTTTTTTATTTACACAATACCTCAAAATGCACCTGAAAATTATTTGCAATGAGTGGGTTGGGCCATTCTTTCGTCTCTTTCCTTGCGCTACCTCGCTAACGCGAGAGACAGTGACAAAGCAAAATAAATAATAAATAAATAAACACAGCCCTAACTGGAAAAAATAATCCATGGGGGGATATGGCTCAACCAAATTGTCAGAAAAAATATACCAATAGGATGTCAAGAAAGACATGGTACAGGTATATCATTTATCAAAACATATATAGAGAGACTGGCATGGTGCTTTATATTCAAATGTAAAGTATATGCTTCACAGCAGTGTGAACATGTAAGAATTAGGTTTATGTTCTTGAATCGTATCCCAAGCATGCCTAACCCATTTTTATCTCTTGATGTTGACATTTGAAGAAACATTCATAAACAATACTCATCATTATGCTGTATAAGAAATATGATATTTAAGTGTAACCTATGATGACAGTACACAAGCTGACAGGTAGAGCCACTAGTAGAAGCAGGCATGGATGGATGTCATGGTGAAGGGTAGTGGTTGAGATCGAGTTAGAGCATGGCTAGTTAGAGTGTTGAGAGGGTAATGTGCAATGTGGCCCAAGGAATTGCTTGAATTCCATGAGAGCAACCCAAAAACTTGCCGAAGGGACCGTTAAATGTGCTAGATTTGGTAAATTTTCATCCCACCACTAGCTACCCTTTCTTATCTGCCTACCTCCCACCTTTCACATATTGTATACATCTCTTGCACTTGCCTAAATTCCCCCCATTCCTCACCCACTCCCCTCACTTCACTTACTCTCGCCTTTTGCCATTCTATACTCAATCTCTTGATTTCAAGGTTGGTTATGAAGTGATTTGTCTTAAAAGGGTCTAGTGCTGTTGCAAATGACTGATCTTTGAGCATATTAAGGTGACTCCAAAGGGATGCATTTCTTCTTTGCTCCTGTATGGAGTGTAGCTGAAACTGCAGAAACCCCATGAAAAGGATCCAGGGGTTACATAAGTGACAAGATACACATGTATATTATACTTGCTATGTTTTATGTGATTTGAATGCAAAGGTGAGTAATGTGGCAGTTGAGGGAATAATTGGTATACATGGAGTGTTCAGTGTTGTAAATGGAAATGGTGAAGAGCTTGTAGATTTATGTGCTGAAAAAGGACTGATGATTGGGAATACCTGGTTTAAAAAGCGAGATATACATAAGTATACTTATGTAAGTAGGAGAGATGGCCAGAGAGCGTTATTGGATTACGTGTTAATTGACAGGCGCGCGAAAGAGAGACTTTTGGATGTTAATGTGCTGAGAGGTGCAACTGGAGGGATGTCTGATCATTATCTTGTGGATGCTAAGGTGAAGATTTGTATGGGTTTCCAGAAAAGAAGAGTGAATGTTGGGGTGAAGAGGGTGGTGAGAGTAAGTGAGCTTGGGAAGGAGACTTGTGTGAGGAAGTACCAGGAGAGACTGAGTACAGAATGGAAAAAGGTGAGAACAGTGGAAGTAAGGGGAGTGGGGGAGGAGTGGGATGTATTTAGGGAATCAGTGATGGATTGCACAAAAGATGCTTGTGGCATGAGAAGAGTGGGAGGTGGGTTGATTAGAAAGGGTAGTGAGTGGTGGGATGAAGAAGTAAGAGTATTAGTGAAAGAGAAGAGAGAGGCATTTGGACGATTTTTGCAGGGAAAAAATGAAATTGAGTGGGAGACGTATAAAAGAAAGAGACAGGAGGTCAAGAGAAAGGTGCAAGAGGTGAAAAAAAGGGCAAATGAGAGTTGGGGTGAGAGAGTATCATTAAATTTTAGGGAGAATAAAAAGATGTTCTGGAAGGAGTGCGTAAGACAAGGGAGCAAATGGGAACTTCAGTGAAGGGCGCAAATGGGGAGGTGATAACAAGTAGTGGTGATGTGAGAAGGAGATGGAGTGAGTATTTTGAAGGTTTGTTGAATGTGTTTGATGATAGAGTGGCAGATATAGGGTGTTTTGGTCGAGGTGGTGTGCAAAGTGCGAGGGTTAGGGAAAATGATTTGGTAAACAGAGAAGAGGTAGTAAAAGCTTTGCGGAAGATGAAAGCCGGCAAGGCAGCAGGTTTGGATGGTATTGCAGTGGAATTTATTAAAAAAGGGGGTGACTGTATTGGTGACTGGTTGGTAAGGTTATTTAATGTATGTATGACTCATGGTGAGGTGCCTGAGGATTGGCGGAGTGTGTGCATAGTGCCATTGTACAAAGGCAAAGGGGATAAGAGTGAGTGCTCAAATTACAGAGGTATAAGTTTGTTGAGTATTCCTGGCAAATTGTATGGGAGGGTATTGATTGAGAGGGTGAAGGCATGTACAGAGCATCAGATTGGGGAAGAGCAGTGTGGTTTCAGAAGTGGTAGAGGATGTGTGGATCAGGTGTTTGCTTTGAAGAATGTATGTGAGAAATACTTAGAAAAGCAAATGGATTTGTATGTAGCATTTATGGATCTGGAGAAGGCATATGATAGAGTTGATAGAGATGCTCTGTGGAAGGTATTAAGAATATATGGTGTGGGAGGCAAGTTGTTAGAAGCAGTGAAAAGTTTTTATCGAGGATGTAAGGCATGTGTACGTGTAGGAAGAGAGGAAAGTGATTGGTTCTCTGTGAATGTAGGTTTGCGGCAGGGGTGTGTGATGTCTCCATGGTTGTTTAATTTGTTTATGGATGGGGTTGTTAGGGAGGTGAATGCAAGAGTCTTGGAAAGAGGGGCAAGGATGAAGTCTGTTGGGGATGAGAGAGCTTGGGAAGTGAGTCAGTTGTTGTTCGCTGATGATACAGCACTGGTGGCTGATTCATGTGAGAAACTGCAGAAGCTGGCGACTGAGTTTGGTAAAGTGTGTGAAAGAAGAAAGTTAAGAGTAAATGTGAATAAGAGCAAGGTTATTAGGTACAGTAGGGTTGAGGGTCAAGTCAATTGGGAGGTGAGTTTGAATGGAGAAAAACTGGAGGAAGTGAAGTGTTTTAGATATCTTGGAGTGGATCTGGCAGCGGATGGAAACATGGAAGCGGAAGTGGATCATAGGGTGGGGGAGGGGGTGAAAATTCTGGGAGCCTTGAAGAATGTGTGGAAGTCGAGAACATTATCTCGGAAAGCAAAAATGGGTATGTTTGAAGGAATAGTGGTTCCAACAATGTTGTATGGTTGCGAGGCGTGGACTATGGATAGAGTTGTGCGCAGGAGGATGGATGTG
This sequence comes from Panulirus ornatus, assembly GCF_036320965.1. Classification (NCBI taxonomy): domain Eukaryota; kingdom Metazoa; phylum Arthropoda; class Malacostraca; order Decapoda; family Palinuridae; genus Panulirus; species Panulirus ornatus. The sequence continues at coordinate 4,118,525 of NC_092296.1, forward strand.
CTGGAAATGAGATGTTTGAGGACAATGTGTGGTGTGAGGTGGTTTGATCGAGTAAGTAACGTAAGGGTAAGAGAGATGTGTGGAAATAAAAAGAGCGTGGTTGAGAGAGCAGAAGAGGGTGTTTTGAAATGGTTTGGTCACATGGAGAGAATGAGTGAGGAAAGATTGACCAAGAGGATATATGTGTCAGAGGTGGAGGGAACGAGGAGAAGAGGGAGACCAAATTGGAGGTGGAAAGATGGAGTGAAAAAGATTTTGTGTGATCGGGGCCTGAACATGCAGGAGGGTGAAAGGAGGGCAAGGAATAGAGTGAATTGGATCGATGTGGTATACCGGGGTTGACGTGCTGTCAGTGGATTGAATCAAGGCATGTGAAGCGTCTGGGGTAAACCATGGAAAGCTGTGTTGGTATGTATATTTGCGTGTGTGGACGTATGTATATACATGTGTATGGGGGTGGGTTGGGCCATTTCTTTCGTCTGTTTCCTTGCGCTGCCTCGCAAATGCGGGAGACAGCGACAAAGCAAAAAAAAAAAAAGAAAGAAAAAAAAAATGTTTTATGATAGGAAGGTAGGGTTAGGAACAAGTATGACACATCATTTGTGTATATTATGTGTATGTTAGTATATCCATTGAAGATGACCTCCATTTAATGTGGATGTGTTATCTATTCCAGACTCCCAGATACAGATACTCCTCGACCTCCAGGAAAGAATTTCCGTCCCCTCTACGACATTCCTTGGTTGTTTGAGGCTCGAGAGTTTTTACGTAAGAAACTTATTGGTCAGAGAGTTAATGTCACAGTTGACTACATCCAACCACCACAGAACAACTTCCCTGAGAAGACATGCTGTACTGTGAGAATTGGAGATGTGTAAGTAGTTTTGGCATGCATTTTAATTGTCTATGATTTTTTACAGCTTTCAGGATTTTTCTGTTCTTGAATTTATTGTATGGTCTAAGTATATTGTTGATAATTGTTATACCCAGTCTCACTTTGTCAGGGAAATTGAGCTCAAAATTATTCATATACATATCATTTTATTTCAAAATGAGGGATTATCAGAAAGAGAAATCATATATTGCAAATCAAATAGGTGAAAAATAAGTGGATATCTTTAATTCTTGCCTTTTGAATGAATGGTAAGTTCTAATATGATTGGAAAAGCTGTATCAGTATAAAAGTTTTAGTGAATGTTAGATTTTAAAATGATTGCAAAAGCTGTATCAGCATGAAAGCGTATTTGAATTAAGGTGAAGATCATGTGCTAGCAATTTGTTGTCAGTTATGCACATATCTTACATTTAATACCAGTTGGAATCCTCCTGCTTTGTCTTTACTAAGTATTGTCTTTTCAGCAATGTGGCAGAGGCTATGGTGAGCAAAGGCTATGCAACAGTCATCAGGTACAGACAGGATGATGATCAGCGTGCTAGTTGCTATGATGACTTGCTCTCTGCAGAAGCTAAGGCAATTAAATCTGGGAAAGGCCTTCACAATAAAAAAGAGACTCCTATTCACAGAGTTGCAGACATTTCTAGTGTAAGTTTTCTTTTACTGGACTGTATCACCAGATGAAAAGAGCATGATGGATTTCATGTTATGTTTAAATAGACAACTGAAAAGAAGTGGCAAGTTTGTATCATCTACATTAAAGATGAATAGTACTACATTTTGTCAATTTTTTTATGAAGTGAAACACACTGGCTGATGTGAAAATACTGATGTGTAGATTTCACATAAAGACAAACTGATTTTCCTGTCATTAAATTTCTATGATAAATTTCATATCAATACCATTTAACTTTCCAGTCACTAGCAAAGTTTTTTAGTGAAACGTAACTTCTTCAGTCAGTTGTCAGTTTATCAAAAGTTGAAGTTGAATCTTGAAGCCATGCACATGACTTCCATTTTTCTCTCTGATCACTTGCTTCTCAGGATCGTTGTGGGTTTGATGGAAGTAGGTTGTTACTCTTACTCGTCTTGTATCTCTGAGGATGTAACCAAAACATTCATCCCTATCTCACCAAGTCCACTTGTCAGATTCTTTCTATTGATTCATGGCAGAGGTACTCGGCTAGAGCCATATTACATATCCACACACATCCATGTTAAGATTCAGTTCAAAGACATGCTGTAGTTCTTAGAATTATAGATTTGGTGAGATAGTTTGATACTTGATTTTCTTACACATAGGTAAGGCTAAATGAAAACTGGGTATCAGCATATTTACATGCATTACTTATTCATGAGTGATATTTTTTGTACTGATAACTAGCTTTTTGAAATTAGTGATGAGTTTATTACTTATTTGTGAAGTTTATCATATCTGAACACATAGAAGGGACCTGAAATTTGCATCTGTTAATACATGATTCTAGGATTTAGATTTTTTTGCTTTCATATATTGGACTCTGGCAAGGGTGTCATGCATTTTTACAACTATTTCTCTCAATTTTCAGGATGCAGGAAAAGCGAAAGGCTTCTTACCATTCCTTCAGCGTGCTGGTCGCTCTGAAGCAGTGGTGGAATTTGTCGCTTCAGGTTCTCGTGTTCGTTTGTTCATCCCCAGAGAGACTTGTCTTATCACATTCCTGCTGGCAGGCATCAGTTGCCCCAGAGCTACACGACCAACTCCTGGAGGGGTTGGAGGCACAGTACCTGGTGAACCATTTGGAGAAGAAGCGCTTGCTCTTACCAAGAACCTTGTTTTGCAGCGTGAAGTGGAGATTGAGGTAATTCTTTCATCACATTTCGTTTCATTTAGAAGTAGAGGTATGCTATTACATGTAATCACTGCTTTGTTATTGCAGTTTATGTTATGTATTGGTTGATGCTGAGAGGTGAATATTGTTTTCCATTTTTGTTATGTACTGATAGCTTTATAAATTGAAAAAAGAGAGTGAAGTTTTGTGTAAACTGGAAAGGATGTGGAAAATAACTCAATGCAAGTCTGTACAGGTTGACTGATGTGTTGAATTTAGGGATTAGAGCATTAGGTACTAGTAGCAGGTAGGAGCATTAGATAGTAGTAGTCAGTTGGAACATTAGGTAGGAGCCTCGGCAAACACTGTGCTAGAGTTGCCCTCTGTCAGTAGCATGTGAAGGGTAAGGCACTAAAGGCTGAGAAGTGGCACTGGAGTTCAGTTGTTATGGTGACTCTATTTCTGTGCCTATCCCTTTGAGGGAGTTTCAATTGGAACAGGCATCAGAGAGATTTTTTTCATGCATATTTTCCATTTCCTGTGCTAGCGAGGTAACATCAAGAACAGAGGACTGAACCTTTGAGGGAAAATCCTCACTTGGCCCCCTTTTCTGTTCCTCCTTTTGGAAAAATCAAAACTGGAGGGGAGGATTTCCAGGCCCCCCTCCCAGAGATAATATAGATATGTAGGTAACTGATCAAGCGCCTCTCGTGTTAGACTACAACAGGACGCAACGGTGTAAGGACACTGCCTCTGATTTCAGGTTTTTCTGTTTACGGTTAGCCGACGGCGTAGTGCCGCATGCGGAAGCAAACATAGAGGCGGCCATCAGTGATGCGGATGAGTTATTATTCATTACTGGACTCTGTGACGTTCATCTGGAGGAGCCAACGAAAAAACTTTCCCTGGTCTTGGAGGGTGAGGAAGGAGCGGAGGTAGTGCGAGATCCTGGCCTAGAGAGGTTAAGGCTGAAACCACTGGTGCTACCAGTAGTGGCAGCACCGGTGCTGGGAACTGCTGGGGCTGACGTCTCGCTGCCTCCCACAACACTGCTACTGTTGCTGCTCACCTGCACAACCACAGTACAAGAGCAACACTGTACACAGGAGAACCACAAGACAAGTTGAAAGAATAGATATAGCAAGATGAACCGTGGCTTGGTTGGTGGTGGTGGGGATGAGACTGGCGGCGCGTCATACCACTGGTGAAAAGCGTCTCCCTAAATGCAGCATAACGTGGCACCCAGTGATGGGAATGTTCTAGACAATATTATGTTCCGTGAGTGGACGAGAGTGGTAAAGATACTTTTATCATTAGATCGTCAGCCTTATGAGTCTTGACCATCAGGGATAAATTCTGTATTCTTTTGTCTTCCTCTCGGTAGCTGGGTGAGTGAGGACGGAAGCAGTCGTGCAAGCCGTCACTCATATTCTTGTACACATCATGCACAATAATTCATCCTCCAGTAATTTTGATAAACGTATCGCTCATGTTCAAATGCTAGATAGCCAATAATAATCGAAACAAGCAAGTTTAATTTTAGATCTGACGAGTTCCAAAATGTCACGTATTGTCTACGCAAACACCGTACTGAGCACCACGCAACACCCAGGATACCATCTACTGCACGAAAACCAGTACCTGCTTAAGCCTCGCCTGACAGGACAAGAAACAAGAAAAAGAAATTAGTTTTCGGCTTGAAATGATGAAATTTTGCTGTTAGGTATCTACTACCCTAGCTGTTGTCTCGAGGTATATGATTAAGACTTGCAGCAGTGGTGTTGAAGTTCCTGTTTGTGCAAATCGTGCTTTCTTTCTTTATGAAAAATGAGGGTCATGTACCACTGCCACGAATTAAGAAGGCTAGGAAGTATGAAATATATTAAATATAAGCGTTATTTGATATATATATATATATATATATATATATATATATATATATATATATATATATATATATATATATATATATATTCCTCGCGTGTCGTAGAAAGCGACTAGAGGGGACGGGAGCGGGGGGCCGGAAATCCTCCCCTCCTTGTATTAACTTTCTAAAATGGGAAACAGAAGAAGGAGGCACGCGGGGAGTGATCATCCTCCTCGAAGGCTCAGAGTGGGGTGCCTAAATGTGTGTGGATGTAACCAAGATGTGAAAAAAGGAGAGATAGGTAGTATGTTTGAGGATAGGAACCTGGATGTTTTGGTTCTGAGTGAAACGAAGCTCAAGGGTAAAGGGGAAGAGTGGTTTGGAAATGTCTGGGGAGTGAAGTCAGGGGTTAGTGAGAGGACAAGAGCAAGGGAAGGAGTAGCAATACTCCTGAAACAGGAGTTGTGGGAGTATGTGATAGAATGTAAGAAAGTAAATTCTCGATTAATATGGGTAAAATTGAAAGTTGATGGAGAGAGGTGGGTGATTATTGGTGCATATGCACCTGGGCATGAGAAGAAAGATCATGAGAGGCAAGTGTTTTGGGAGCAGCTGAATGAGTGTGTTAGCGGTTTTGATGCACGAGACCGGGTTATAGTGATGGGTGATTTGAATGCAAAGGTGAGTAATGTGGCAGTTGAGGGAATAATTGGTATGCATGGGGTGTTCAGTGTTGTAAATGGAAATGGTGAAGAGCTTGTAGATTTATGTGCTGAAAAAGGACTGATGATTGGGAATACCTGGTTTAAAAAGCGAGATATACATAAGTATACTTATGTAAGTAGGAGAGATGGCCAGAGAGCGTTATTGGATTACGTGTTAATTGACAGGCGTGCGAAAGAGAGACTTTTGGATGTTAATGTGCTGAGAGGTGCAACTGGAGGGATGTCTGATCATTATCTTGTGGAGGCTAAGGTGAAGATTAGTATGGGTTTTCAGAAAAGAGGAGTGAATGTTGGGGTGAAGAAGGTGGTGAGAGTAAGTGAGCTTGGGAAGGAGACCTGTGTGGGGAAGTACCAGGAGAGACTGTGTACAGAATGGAAAAAGGTGAGAACAATGGAAGTAAGGGGAGTGGGGGAGGAATGGGATGTATTTAGGGAATCAGTGATGGATTGCGCAAAAGATGCTTGTGGCATGAGAAGAGTGGGAGGTGGGCTGTTTAGAAAGGGTAGTGAGTGGTGGGATGAAGAAGTAAGAGTATTAGTGAAAGAGAAGAGAGAGGCATTTGGACGATTTTTGCAGGGAAAAAATGCAATTGAGTGGGAGAAGTATAAAAGAAAGAGACAGGAGGTCAAGAGAAAGGTGCAAGAGGTGAAAAAAAGGGCAAATGAGAGTTGGGGTGAGAGACTATCAGTAAATTTTAGGGAGAATAAAAAGATGTTCTGGAAGGAGGTAAATAGGGTGCGTAAGACAAGGGAGCAAATGGGAACTTCAGTGAAGGGCGTAAATGGGGAGGTGATAACAAGTAGTGGTGATGTGAGAAGGAGATGGAATGAGTATTTTGAAGGTTTGTTGAATGTGTCTGATGACAGAGTGGCAGATATAGGGTGTTTTGGTCGAGGTGGTGTGCAAAGTGAGAGGGTTAGGGAAAATGATTTGGTAAACAGAGAAGAGGTAGTAAAAGCTTTGCGGAAGATGAAAGCCGGCAAGGCAGCAGGATTGGATGGTATTGCAGTGGAATTTATTAAAAAAGGGGGTGACTGTATTGTTGACTGGTTGGTAAGGTTATTTAATGTATGTATGACTCATGGTGAGGTGCCTGAGGATTGGCGGAATGCGTGCATAGTGCCATTGTACAAAGGCAAAGGGGATAAGAGTGAGTGCTCAAATTACAGAGGTATAAGTTTGTTGAGTATTCCTGGTAAATTATATGGGAGGGTATTGATTGAGAGGGTGAAGGCATGTACAGAGCATCAGATTGGGGAAGAGCAGTGCGGTTTCAGAAGTGGTAGAGGATGTGTGGATCAGGTGTTTGCTTTGAAGAATGTATGTGAGAAATACTTAGAAAAGCAAATGGATTTGTATGTAGCATTTATGGATCTGGAGAAGGCATATGATAGAGTTGATAGAGATGCTCTGTGGAAGGTATTAAGAATATATGGTGTGGGAGGCAAGTTGTTAGAAGCAGTGAAAAGTTTTTATCGAGGATGTAAGGCATGTGTACGTGTAGGAAGAGAGGAAAGTGATTGGTTCTCAGTGAATGTAGGTTTGCGGCAGGGGTGTGTGATGTCTCCATGGTTGTTTAATTTGTTTATGGATGGGGTTGTTAGGGAGGTAAATGCAAGAGTCCTGGAAAAAGGGCCAAGTATGAAGTCTGTTGGGGATGAGAGAGCTTGGGAAGTGAGTCAGTTGTTGTTCGCTGATGATACAGCGCTGGTGGCTGATTCATGTGAGAAACTGCAGAAGCTGGTGACTGAGTTTGGTAAAGTGTGTGGAAGAAGAAAGTTAAGAGTAAATGTGAATAAGAGCAAGGTTATTAGGTACAGTAGGGTTGAGGGTCAAGTCAATTGGGAGGTGAGTTTGAATGGAGAAAAACTGGAGGAAGTGAAGTGTTTTAGATATCTGGGAGTGGATCTGTCAGCGGATGGAACCATGGAAGCGGAAGTGGATCATAGGGTGGGGGAGGGGGCGAAAATTTTGGGAGCCTTGAAAAATGTGTGGAAGTCGAGAACATTATCTCGGAAAGCAAAAATGGGTATGTTTGAAGGAATAGTGGTTCCAACAATGCTGTATGGTTGCGAGGCGTGGGCTATGGATAGAGTTGTGCGCAGGAGGATGGATGTGCTAGAAATGAGATGTTTGAGGACAATGTGTGGTGTGAGGTGGTTTGATCGAGTAAGTAACGTAAGGGTAAGAGAGATGTGTGGAAATAAAAAGAGCGTGGTTGAGAGAGCAGAAGAGGGTGTTTTGAAATGGTTTGGGCACATGGAGAGAATGAGTGAGGAAAGATTGACCAAGAGGATATACGTGTCGGAGGTGGAGGGAACGAGGAGAAGAGGGAGACCAAATTGGAGGTGGAAAGATGGAGTGAAAAAGATTTTGTGTGATCGGGGCCTGAACATGCAGGAGGGTGAAAGGAGGGCAAGGAATAGAGTGAATTGGAGCGATGTGGTATACAGGGGTTGACGTGCTGTCAGTGGATTGAATCAAGGCATGTGAAGCATCTGGGGTAAACCATGGAAAGCTGTGTAGGTATGTATATTTGCGTGTGTGGACGTGTGTATGTACATGTGTATGGGGGGGGGGGTTGGGCCATTTCTTTCGTCTGTTTCCTTGCGCTACCTCGCAAATGCGGGAGACAGCGACAAAGTATAAAAAAAAAAAAAAAAAAAAAAAAAAAAAGATTTTTTCATACATATTTGCTATTTCCCATGTTAGTGAGGTAACTCTATAAGAGCAGAGGACTGGGCCTAAGAGAGAAAATCCTCACTTGGCCCCTTCTCTTCCTTCTTTTGGAAAAGTAAAAACTGGGGGGAGGATTTCCAGCCCTTTTAGTCACCTTGTACAACATGCAGGGAATACTTGGGAAGTATTCTTTCTCCCCTATCCCCAGGTATATGTATAGGTAGGATTTGATATTTATTTATGGTTATTGATTAGTAGATCTTGTTGTCTACGTAAGTATTGGGTGAATGTTTACTTTTAATCCCATATTCAAGGGTTGCAGGGGACATCACTTGTAGTATTCACAGACATTTTGGTGGTTTGTATAAGAAAAAAAAGGAAAACTATGAAATGTTTCTATATTTGCTGTGAGTACATTTTGATATATTCTTTTAGTGTAACATAACACTTGGCCTTTTATATCATGTTTCTTTGTATAATTCATTTTATTCAGTCAAGTAAACTGCACTATTAGTTCCAGAATATGCATAGGGGCAGAGATGTGAGTGGAGACAAATCTTATTTGACAGTTGACCATGTGGGGACAGGGAATGTTAAGTGCTGTTAGAATGTAGAATCTTTTGGTTGTTCAAGCACACTGGAAGTAAAGTATTTATGTGTGACTTAAGAGGCTTTATCCAGCAGATCATATCTGTGAATCTTTTCTCATTTTTTTGTCCATTTTTGACTGTGCTCATTTGATTGTTGATGCATGTAGTGCATGCATGCACCTTTTTTTGGAATTCTGCTGAGCTAGGGCCTCTTGCTCCAGTTCTGAAGACATTCAGCAAACTCATAATTGCATTACTAATTTTCAGGTAGATTCCATGGACAAGGGCGGGAACTTCATTGGATGGCTACATGTGGATGGCAAAAACTTGTCTGTTCTCTTGGTTGAAGAAGGCCTTAGTACAGTTCACTTTACAGCAGAATCATCAAAGTTTTACCATCTACTTACTGTTGCTCAAGATTCAGCCAAAGAGAAGAAACTTAACATTTGGGCCAATTTTGTAGAAGAAGAAAAAGAGGAAAAGGTAACAGTTTTGTATCTGTGCACTTCTTTTATGGGAGTAGAGGCACTGAGTAATTTATTTGGGGAATTTTGCTCTAATAGCTGGGAAACTAATTAAAAAGTAGTGGCGTTTGAAAATATCCTATAAGGTAAAGAATTAATGATGTTTACTAGGTAATAGACTAATGTAGTCATTGTTGCTTTGGAAACCCAGTCCTGGGAGAAGTAAGGGAGACAGATTTTTCTTATATGATATTTTCATGCAACCCAGTTGAAGTGTTAATGTGTTGTTTCTCATACCTGATGTAAAAATATTATTTTGAAGATACAGGGAACTTGTTGAGGTAAAATGCACATACATTGTCATACATGAGCAGAGAAAAGCAGAGCTTGAAAATTATTGCAAGTAATATTTTCTAAAAGATAATGAAAATGTTATAGATGAAATTAGTCCTAGGCAGTAGAAAGGAATATTAGGGAAGAAAATTTGGTAGTAGCTGGTAGGAGCATATTAGGTAATTGTAGTGAATAGGAACATTAGGTAGGAGCCTCCACAAACACTGTGCTAGAGTTGCCCTCTGCCAGTGGTATTTTAAGGGTGAGGCACTAAAGGCTAACAAGTGGCATTAGAGTTCATTAGATATGAAGACTATTACTGTGGCTACCCCCATAAGGGAGTTCCTGTTGGGAACTGGCCTGAGATAAAGATAGTTCTTGGATAGAACAAGTTATAAATATGGATAAGAGATATGAGTATAGATAGATAAGATGCATTGAGTATTGTCAAGTGAATGCAAGATTTTTTTTTTTTTTGTAAGGTTGAGGAAGTCACTGAACGCAGAATAGACTATAAGCCCATGGTGATTACCGAAGTAACTCAGGATGGTGTCTTATATGGTCAGTACTGCTCAGATGGGCCTTCTCTTGAACAGTTGATGGAGAATTTGCGGGCAGAATTTAACACCAAACCTCCTCTTGGTGGAGCATATGTTCCCAGGCGAGGTAAGCAGCAACTGTTGTACTATTTTGGATTAGACGTGAACATTGCACTTGGGCTATCAATAGAATAAAAATGCATGCTATTTAGATGTTTTTTATCGTTTTGTCATTTACTTTTGTTTGCCTGCAACCACTTGCAACATGAGATACAAGTGTTTTGGTGAATGATATTTCTAAAATTAGGAACAAACAAAAGAGCCAAGCAAAGATTGTTGATTAAATGCTAAAGCTAGGGTGCCTGAATGTATGTGGTTGCGGCCAGAAAGAAAAAGAGGAAGATATAGATGCTATGCGTGATGAAGAAAGCCTAGATGACCTGGCTCAGAAACAAAGTTGAAGGGTATTGGAGTATTGCTTAAACCCTTAAGGGTTTTGGGTAACAGGGATTGTTGGTGGCTGTGGTTGTAACCATGTTGTAAGTGGGCTGTGAGGGCATTATATAGTCCTGATGCTTTTGTATGGAACCATGATGGGAAAGTGGGTTGAGGACATTGTATAGTGGTCCTGACGGTTTTGTATGGAACCATGGTGGAAAGTGGGCTGTGAGGACATTGTATAGCAATCCTGATGGTTTTGTATGGAGCCATGGTGTGGGCACAAAAAAAAAAGGAAATGGGAGTATGTTTTGAAAATGAGTGTTTTATTCATGATTCTTAAGATAATAGGTGTAATTAAGGTAGAACTTTTATGAAAATCAGATCATAATTTGAATAATTGGGAAAGTATTGAAGATTAGAAGTCATAAATAGACTTAAGTGCCTTCAGAACACCAACTGCTACAACTTTTGGACAAGATAAAGAATGCCTAAGTATCCTTCATAAACAGTTCTTCCAATCCACCCTAAGCTATCCCCTAACTGCCATGTCATCTGCTTCGTTAAAAGCAGAAGAACAATACGGCAAACCTCATCAGACAAAGCACTCGGATAAGTCAACGGCTGCTAACAACCACAAACATTCACCAAAAATATGTCAGACGCAAGCTCACAGTATTATGCTTAGCTTTCACTTCTTTGCAACAGCATTAGGCACTTCCTATCTAGATCATTCCATAACCTATCACTAGCTGCCATATAGAATTAAAAAACTTATTCCAACATCACACTAGAGCAACCCTTTCAGGCACAACCTTTGACAAATAAACACACTGGAACAACCAAGATGAAACTAAACATCTGCCTCCAAACTGAATCCTAAGTCCCACTCCTCTGGATATGCACCCACCAGAACTACACTCCCCAAGCATATGCCAGTTAACCTTACTTGTTTATATTTTTGGCACCATCCATCACTTCAGGACTGTGGGAAAGAAACTGTACATAAACTTTTTTGTCGTGTCTTCCTTTTTCCAAGTTTCAGGAACAGAATATTTTGTAAGATGTATTTTCTCAACAGGAGATCTCTGTGCTGCACAGTTCGTTGATGGCCTTTGGTATCGTGCTAAGATAGAAAAAGTTAGCGGAAGCAATGTGTCAGTACGTTATATTGACTATGGCAACAGAGAAGTGACTCAGGCAGTCAAGTGTGCATCACTTCCTAGTGGTTTCTCCTCTCCACCTTCTTACGCTCATGAATTACACCTGGCATTAGTAAAGTTCAGCAAAGATGTAAGTATCAATTTGCACTGCTTGAATGACTTGTAAATGGTGGATGTTTTTGAGAATTTTGTACTTCGCAATCACACGTGTTGAAGGCCATCTTCCTCATTGTGAGGTAATTGCCAGTTTGCTGCATCTGAAGTAGGATTGTGGATGCACAATTTTCCACTTATGGCAGACAAATGCCATGTGTGTTTGGTTGTTTGGCCCATAAGAGCATATAGCATTCAACTGAATCAGCATCAGGGAAGCTATCAAAATTTATCACCACTTTCCAGTTACTTTAGAGTACTACTTTTCAAGTACCTTTCCCTTTTTTATGAATACATGGACTCTCTCTCTCTCTCTCTCTCTCTCTCTCTCTCTCTCTCTCTCTCTCTCTCTCTCTCTCTCTAAGGGACAAGTTAGGTGGGATGTAAGTTTGAATGGAGAAAGGTTGGAGGAAGTGAAGTTGTTTAGATATGTGAGAGTGAACATGAAGACAAACAGAACCATGGATGCGAATTGAGTTGTAGGGTGGGGGAGGGGTTGATGGCTCTCGGAGAGAGAAAGAATGCATGGAAAGAGAGACATTATCTGGGAAGGCAAAATTGGGTATGAAGGAATAGTAGTCCGAACAATTTTATATGGATATGAGGCTTGGGTTATAGGTATGGTTGTGCACGGGAGGGTGGATTTGTTGGAAATGTTTGAGAACAATATATGGTGTGGGGTGGTTTGATCGAATAAGTAATGAAAGGGTAAAAGATATTTATTTGATTTATGGTGATTCCAATACCCTTAATGTTTATTTAATCAGCATTTTCTAACTGTAGGGTCATTTTATGAAGGTGCTTGAATATTATTTGCTGCCTAATGACTTGTATGTTTGAATTTTTCTTCATTAAGCTCCAATACCATCTGTACTTGAATATAAGCCACCTTCTATTCTCAGCTACAGGGTGAACTTTGGATGCATTTTTTGCAAAAAAAGCTTGGAGCTGTTTTCAAAGTTGAGCCATCACTTTGAAAATTTGTAGATGAGAGCATCGGATAATTGACACACCATATTTGTTTATATTAAATCTGGATGCATGGACAAAGTCAATGGGAATACTACAGTGTTTGCACTCGAATGAACCTCAGATATTCAAGCATTTTGATGTATGTTTACAGTAGAAAGTAGTTTTTAATCTTAATATGTTAGGACTTTTTTTCACTTTTAAAGTACAGAATGTGCTTGACAGCTCGAGAATGGATGTGAATGAATATGGTTTTTCTTATGTTCCTGGCATTACCTTGCTAATGCAGGTAATGTTAAACAGACTTTAAACAAGTGTGAATGAAAAAAGTAAAGAATGTTGATCTGTGTGTTACTTGGAACACATTGATGTTTCTTGTCAGATGGAAAATAGTGCCTTATTGACAGGACTTCATCCATTCATCATATTAGTGCATCCAATTTTACATTGACATAGATTTTCCATGTTCTAGCAAAAGTTGTTAGGAGAGTCAGGGTATTGTTTGAAATGGGAATGTCTTCATAGCTTAAAGCTAAAGGTGAGGAAAAGCTTGTAAGGAGTTGCCTTGATTGTTCATATGAATTCAGATTCATGAATAGTTTTTTATGTAAATGTTATATTTGTATATAAGTTGAAAAACTTTTTGATTTTGATGCATGTTTACAACAGAAAATGGGCCTTGATCATCCTCAGTGTTTCTGGACACATTTCATTGTGTACAGTACAATACAGGGTGTGTTAGTTGAATAGATTAAAGCTAATTGTATGGCAAATAAAGTGCTTCATGAACAGGACTTCATCCGATAATAAGAAAGTAGCACATCCAGTTTTATGTTAAGACTAATAGTTTCCATGTTACTGGCAAAACTAATAGATGCTGGGCTCCTGCTTATTGTGGGAGAGTCTGAATACAGAGAGAAAATCATCATTACTTAACTAAAAACTTCACATGTGGAGGAAGTAGATTAAAGATTTTATCATAAATTGTACACCGTGTGTGCTGTCACCCTAGCCAATTCCTTTGCCAGGAGTTTTTGGGCCCCACCTTCAAAAGTTTGTACCTTGAGTGAAAAGTCACCTTTGACAAGATTGTATCATTGGAGTATAGTCTTGTCAAAGAGCATATCAGTCCAAAGGAGAATACATTTCCCTGCCACTGGATGTAGCACAGCCTGGGGCCGCAGAAGCCTTTAGAAAGGTCTTGGGTAACACTTGTTCTTAAAAATTGTTCCTGGGATAATTGTACAGACGTAACCATTTGCCATCACCTCTTCCACCATCCCTGCTACCTTTAGAAGTGGGGAAAATAACAGGCAAACAAAGCATCACTTCGTTTGGAAAATTGACATTGCTTGTGGAAGATGCATTGTTTGGTGGTAGTGTTGGCAGAGGGGACGGCAAAAAATGGTGGAAGAGGAGGGGGCAAGTATGGGATGGTATAGGTGATTGTAGTTTCTTTTCAATATGCCTTTATGAAGTAGAGGAAGACTTTTTCTATCCTCAATGTGTATGCTTGTGCATGCATATTTATACTTATGAGTTCATGTTTTTGCCACCTTTTGTTGTATAACTTGAAATGAAGATGCTTATTGATGAGCTCTTTTGCATCCCATCAAGTTGGTTGTCCCAATTTACATTTCACATCTCTAAGGCATACTGTATATAATTGATTTACAGAGGTATAAGTTTGTTGAGTATTCCTGGTAAATTATATGGGAGGGTATTGATTGAGAGGGTGAAGGCATGTACAGAGCATCAGATTGGGGAAGAGCAGTGTGGTTTCAGAAGTGGTAGAGGATGTGTGGATCAGGTATTTGCTTTGAAGAATGTATGTGAGAAATACTTAGAAAAGCAAATGGATTTGTATGTAGCATTTATGGATCTGGAGAAGGCATATGATAGAGTTGATAGAGATGCTCTGTGGAAGGTATTAAGAATATATGGTGTGGGAGGAAAGTTGTTAGAAGCAGTGAAAAGTTTTTATCGAGGATGTAAGGCATGTGTACGTGTAGGAAGAGAGGAAAGTGATTGGTTCTCAGTGAATGTAGGTTTGCGGCAGGGGTGTGTGATGTCTCCATGGTTGTTTAATTTGTTTATGGATGGGGTTGTTAGGGAGGTAAATGCAAGAGTTTTGGAAAGAGGGGCAAGTATGAAGTCTGTTGGGGATGAGAGAGCTTGGGAAGTGAGTCAGTTGTTGTTCGCTGATGATACAGCGCTGGTGGCTGATTCATGTGAGAAACTGCAGAAGCTGGTGACTGAGTTTGGTAAAGTGTGTGGAAGAAGAAAGTTAAGAGTAAATGTGAATAAGAGCAAGGTTATTAGGTACAGTAGGGTTGAGGGTCAAGTCAATTGGGAGGTGAGTTTGAATGGAGAAAAACTGGAGGAAGTGAAGTGTTTTAGATATCTGGGAGTGGATCTGGCAGCGGATGGAACCATGGAAGCGAAAGTGGATCATAGGGTGGGGGAGGGGGCGAAAATTCTGGGGGCCTTGAAGAATGTGTGGAAGTCGAGAACATTATCTCGGAAAGCAAAAATGGGTATGTTTGAAGGAATGGTGGTTCCAACAATGTTGTATGGTTGCGAGGCGTGGGCTATGGATAGAGTTGTGTGCAGGAGGATGGATGTGCTGGAAATGAGATGTTTGAGGACAATGTGTGGTGTGAGGTGGTTTGATCGAGTGAGTAACGTAAGGGTAAGAGAGATGTGTGGAAATAAAAAGAGCGTGGTTGAGAGAGCAGAAGAGGGTGTTTTGAAGTGGTTTGGGCACATGGAGAGGATGAGTGAGGAAAGATTGACCAAGAGGATATATGTGTCGGAGGTGGAGGGAGCAAGGAGAAGAGGGAGACCAAATTGGAGGTGGAAAGATGGAGTGAAAAAGATTTTGTGTGATCGGGGCCTGAACATGCAGGAGGGTGAAAGGAGGGCAAGGAATAGAGTGGATTGGAGCGATGTGGTATACCGGGGTTGACGTGATGTCAGTGGATTGAATCAAGGCATGTGAAGCGTCTGGGGTAAACCATGGAAAGCTGTGTAGGTATGTATATTTGCGTGTGTGGACGTATGTATATACATGTGTATGGGGGGGGGGGTTGGGCCATTTCTTTTGTCTGTTTCCTTGCGCTACCTCGCAAACGCGGGAGACAGCGACAAAGTAAAAAAAAAAAAAAAAAAAAAAAATTTACATCAGGGATACCATCACCTCTGCCCTATATATACCTTCTTTTGCTTTATCACCCAACCTTACATTCATGAATGATGCCTTTGGCACAAAGATTTTATCCTATGCAACAAGACTGCCAAAACACTTGCTTAGCTCATCAAACCTCATTCTTTTCTTTTTCACTTGCTTTGCTCATCAAACTTCATTCTTTTCTTTTTCACTTGCTTTGCTCATCAAACTTCATTCATTTCTTTTTCACTTTTGTCACTCGTGGATCACACAGTATTTTCTCAGTTTGTGAGGGGAAAACAATGCGAATGCCAAAATCATAAATAGTAATACTAAGGCATTTAGGAAAAATGGGGTAAAAAAGTTGTATAACAGCAAAGGCCAAGAGACTGAGCCTACAAATCTAGCTTGACTCCCTCTTTGTACAGCATACAAAGGTAGAAATAGGCAGCTACAAACAGACAGAAAGACTCCATCAAAAATTCAGACATATGTAAAGAGAAACAGATTATTTATTATATTTATTCATTATACTTGATTGCCATTTCCTTCAGACATATGTAAAGAGAAACAGATTATTTATTATATTTATTGATTATACTTTATCGCTGTTTCCTGTCAGCTAGGTAGTGCCAGGAAACATGAAGAAAGTCCCGCCCACTCTTAAACACACATATATACATACACGCACATACACATACATATACACATGCTCACACACATACATATAATATCAACATATACACACATACATACACATAGGGCTATACACAGCCATATACGTATATACATATGTACATATTCCTACTCAATTGCCTTCATCCATTCTCTGTGTTGCCCCACCCAGCAGGAAACTGCATTGCCACCCCCTACATCAGTGAGGTAGCACCAGGAATACAGACAAAATAAGCCACATTCGTTTACACTCGGTGTCATGTTATGTGTAATGCGCCAAAACCACAGCTCCCTGTCCACATCTAGGCCCCACAGACCTTTCCATGGTTTACCCCAGAGGTTTCACATGCCCTGGTTCAATCCATTGACAGCATGTTGACCCCAGTATTCCACATTGTTCTAGTTCGCTTGCACACCTCTCACCCTCCTGCATGTTCAGGCTCCAATTACTCAAAAATCTTTTTCATTATATATTTCCATCTCCAACTTGGTCTCCTGCTTCTCCTTGTTCCCTCCACCTTTGACACATATATCCTCTTTGTCAACCTTTCCTTACTCATTCTCTCGATATGTCCAAACAATTTCAACACACCCTTTTCTGCTCTCTCAACCATACTCTTTTTATTACCACACCTCTCTCTTACCCTTACATTACTTACATGATCAAACCACCTCATCTCACATATTGTCCTCAAACACTTCATTTCCAACTCATTCACCATCCTCCATACAACCCAGTCTATAGTTCATGCCTCGCAACCATGTAATATTGTTAGAACCCCTCTTCCTTCAAACAAACCCATTTTTGCTTTTTGATAACAATTTCTTTTTCCACACTTTCTTCATCACTCCCAGAACCTTTGCCCCCTCCCCCACCCTATGACTTGCTTCCATTTCCATGGTTCCATTCACTGCTTAGTCCATTCTCAGATATCTAAAACACTTCTTCCTCAAGTTTTTATCCATTTAAACTCGCATTCCTACTAACTTGTCCCTCAACCCTGCTGAACCTAATAACCTTGCTTTTATTCAGATGTACTCTCAACTTTCTCCTTTCACACACTTTTCCAGACTCAGGTCACCTACTTCTGCAGTGTCTCACTCGAATCAGCCACTAGTGCTGCATCATTGGCAAACAACAGACTCGTTTACCAGGTCCTCTCATCTACAACGGAATGTATACTCACCCCTCTCTTCTAAACTCTTGCATTTCTCTCTAACCACCCCATCCATAAACAAATTAAACAACCATGGGGACATCACACAACCCTGCTGCAGACTGACCTATGGGAGCCAAACATTCCTCTCTTCCTACTTGTACAAACATCTCACTACTTCTGGCAGCTTACCTCCCACATCATATACTCTGAAGACCTTCTACAGAGCATGTGAACCAGTTCAGTAATTGCCTCGTAGTTGTTGAAGGAAACCATAAGAGAAGGAAACCATAAGAACTTAGTTCTTATCAAGGTGAACTGTAAGAACACAACTCACCCAGCTATGCCACAAAAGGCCATCTCAACAGTTGCCCTAGCAATGCATACTGGTTATAACACTTCCTCTGCCACTTCCTAGATATGTTGATCTGCTGGGTTGTGCCACTAGCAGCTCATGGTCACTTTTCACTTACCCAGTACATGGATGAAAATCTAATGATGGCATGGAAAACCTGGGATACTTGAAACTGATTAAGTGTTTGGTAAAATGGTATACATTAGCCTAAGTATGTATACTCAAAACTGTGATTGGCCAAACTTTACTAAGCAAGGGACCTTTGTGTTTGATGAAAATCTTTGTAGAAGTTTCAGCTTTCTTATCTATCAACTGTATCTGTTCAAGTTTTTGAAAATATTTGCAGAGAATGTGTATAACATTGATGCGTATCGTTTAATATAAATTCAGCGATGGTAAGCACATGACTTTCATCATTGATATCACAAAAGGGATTCAGAAGATGATTATCTTAAAATACAGAAAAGTAAATGATATAATTTGTTCAGTGTATCTGACACCATAAGTCATCCCTTAAGGGAGATTACTTTGATGGACTTGAAATTTCATGCATAATTGATGGGCTTTTAAAGTTTGCGTTTAAATGTCAGAGTCGAGAAGTTCATGTTTAAATGGAGGAAATTAAAGGCTTGCTCTAAAATGACAAAAATTTATAAACTACATACACTGCAGTACAGTAATTGTGTCATTGCTCTGTTTAGATAAAAGTTTTTAAACTACTGGATCACGAAATGATCTAGGGCTTTAATGTTTGCCTTGCGCATGTTCTTATGCTTGCTCCCATCATACATGTTACTTTTGTAACTATTCTCCTTGGAGGTATGCAGGTCATACACAACATTACGGAAAGCATCAAACTCGGATAATAACACTCTGGCAAGGTTGCCCTTCTCACTGGGCTTGACGATTTCCAACTTTTGCTTCTTTGACAACACGGTAATCTCCCGCTTTTTTACTCCACTGCAGGAAGGAGTTGCAACCACACCGGTTGAGGTCCCTGGAGGGGTGTCAGCTGGGTACTTGGGAAGCATTGCAGAGAAAGCACGGATCACACTTGGTACAGTTGCTCGCTAATGTAAACACTCACTTGCTTATCAGCATTTGAATGTTTGCAACTGAATTATTTTTCTGCCTGAATTCACATTATCAAATGCAATTCATTTAGGTACTTCATCATCATTACTCGCCATTAAAACTTTATATCTTGATTTTTTCTTACGAGTACCACTTTTTATTGTTTTTTATCTTGGGAAAATGAGATGCAACTGTAAAACTGTTGGGTCGTGAAGTACGTAATATTTTTTTGGATTAAAGTAGACTATCTGATAGAGTGGAAAGCTGTCCGTAGATCTACGAATTTTCGAAAATATCGAACTGCAAACAGTAAAGAGGCTTACAGAAAATTTTCAGTGAAGTTGGTCATGATTTAGAAAACTTAACACCTCAATAATGAGGAATGATCATTTTTGTGGGATTTGTAAGTGCAAGAGCATAAGTTATCCAGTGCTCTTTAGCATGAAAAAAGATAACTAAAAATTGAAATTACTTATAAATAATTATATATTTTGGCTATCTTTTAGAGATATCTAAAACCATAGTGAGGAAATGCTGCTCACATTAAGTCGCTCATCTCTTGTGGTTTGCTTTCATATCTAAACCTACATCATCCTTGAACTTACCTCCTTGCTTTCTTTAACATTCCCACAACAGGAAAGCCATCCTTCTTTTTCTTTTGTCTTCACACAAACCTCAGATCTTACCCTGTCTTGTTTTAGTAGCCAGAATCATAGAACTCAGTGCCCTATTTACTATCCATATTTGATTCCCATTTATTAAGGTTGGCAGAATTGAGTTATCCATGTTCCCCACTCGTCAAATATCCAGGCATCTTCTGCTCTTGGACAGGCCTTTTTTTCCCCCCTCCGTCCATTGTGCATGTTTGCATGTACAACCCAATTACTAAATTCTTTACCTCATCTAACAGATCCCCACCCATACAGCTTGTTTACTTTTTTTTTTTTTTTTTTTTTTTGGCAGTGCAATGTCTACTAGTTAACCCTTCCTGGTAAACAATATGCACTGGCCCTGCCTTAAACAAATCTCATCCTTGCTATTAATGAGGAGGAAGTTAATCCTTCTGTAAACTACCATGTAGCACCTTCCTCTTGCCAACATTAAACCTGAACTTTCTTATTTTATGTGCCATATAAAGCTCATCCACCCCTACCTGTAATTTCTCTCCACTCTTTGCTATCAGTATCCAGTTGTCCAAAAATGATGTCATCACTAGTGGCCAGGTCTATATCTCTGCACACAAGTCTCAGAAATTCACCTTTTGTATTTAAGCCTGGTACACTCAGTTTCCTCTTAATTTTATATTCACTTGCCATGATAGTTTTTGTTGTATCAGAATTCTCTTTGTACATATTTTTGTTTCCCTACTTTGAGGAGCACATACATGAAGACACGTATTCTTCTCTCCAATCTTGCAGTTCACCTAGATAATTATAGAATTTGAATGGTTGATAACAAAGCAAGATAGTTGTAGCTTTGATTAGCCTTTTTTTCATTTTCTCTGCATGTCTTTTTCACTTGGCTTGAATGAGCTTTTGTACATAGGCACTGAAGTGATAATATAGCAAAGTTGATGCAGCTAATTGGCAAAGGATAAGTGTTAACTCCAAAGAGATTCCGTTAGTATTGTACAACCATCCCTCCCTCAAGGAGAATACAATGCAGCTTGAAAGAAACATTATATGCCCTCTCAAGAGTACTGGGGCTGAAGCAGCAAGGAAGCAACTTAAGACTTGACAATTTCTGGTTAATCCACATGGGAAAGGGAAAACCAAAATAGCTTTTAAGAACCATTCCATGTTTGAAGAAGCAAGATGGTGCTGCTAGCTGGAATATTACATTCCATGCATGGAAGATTATTTTACAAAGTTATATAATTTTGTTTTCTTTCAGTTAGGCAAGGTAAATGAAGCACTATATATTATGGTTAGTTTGCAGTGAGACGATTTAACTAATGTGACTTTAGTTTTGCTTTAGATCACTGTGAACTAAATTTAAAACAGGGAGGGATGTTGATGATGGTATTTTTTTCCCCATGCAGGAAGACTACATAGAAGATGCAATCACATTACTTAAGAGTGAAACAATGGAACGAGAAGTCTTGGTCAATCGAGAATACCGTAATGGAGGTCTGGATTATGTATCTATTCAACGGGCTGATACCAAAGCAGATGTATCCCGTACACTTCTCTCACAGGGTTTGATGCTTGTGGATGAACGCAAAGAAAAAAGACTGCAGTCTTTGGTAAGTCTAGAATCTGTTTCAGTAGTCGAATTTAATTTTTTAGCTTTTACGCCCCTGCTAGAATTGATGGGTGCATACAACAGTGTTCATGTAGGTGCATACATGTTATGTATGAATGTAATAAATTAATGCTTCATGTTTGTTTGTTCTTTAGGTACTTTTCATTACAGTTGTGAAACTGAGAGCCAACTCATAAGGTAGATTCTTTAAGATGTAGATGGGGTTCTTGCTAGTTATAGTAATAGTAGAGTAACCATGGTCCGTGAAAGGTTTTTAGTTTCGTATGAGTGACTAGCTAAGCTTTATGGGAGTCTAATACTATGATTTGGAAGGTAGACCCCTTGGAGTGGCATAACCACATGAAATATTTTAGTTTCCAATTGGTTCTTGAAGCCAAAGTTGGTGGGCATTGAATGTAAGTATAGTAACCATGGTCCGTGAAAGGTTTTTAGTTTCGTATCAGTGACTAGCTAAGCTTTATGGGAGTCTAATACTATGATTTGGAAGGTAGACCCCTTGGAGTGGCATAACCACATGAAATATTTTAGTTTCCAATTGGTTCTTGAAGCCAAAGTTGGTGGGCATTGAATGTGTAAGTATAGAAATATGATTTACAAAACTAGAATTTGTATCAAGCTTTTAGAAATATGCTGACCAGTATTGAATTAGGGGGGGAAAAAGGGAGAGATAGATAATGTACTTTAAACACACTGGCAAACTCAAGTGCCTACCTCTAAAACCAAGATGAACCAGGCATTTGTCACCAATGCTTATGCACCTGTAAATGTTTATAAGTTGGTATATTTTGTGATGCCATTATGGCATACTATTTTTTTTTTACTTTATTTATTCTTTTTTCTTTTTTACATATTTGCCAGTGATAATTGTATTATATACACTAAAACACTGGATGCTGAGTAAGAGAGATGATGTATTTATGCTTAGCAGAAGATAGTGGATACTGTGTGATGTGCTTTGGCCAGCTTCCAAGCCACCACACTTACAAAGAGTATGGGAAACATCTTGCGCATTGTTTAAAAAGCAATAAGGGCCAGGATGTATTGATGAGGGTGTGAAAAGCAATTCATTGTTGGTGATGGCAAAGAGGGGCATTTTGACAATGCAGCGGCCATAACAGGCAGCAGCCATAACAGGCATAGATGCGAGTGTGGGCTTCATTTGAGAAAGTACTCAGTCTAGGAGAGTGTGAAGGGGGAAAGTTGAGAGTGAATGTGAATAAGAGCAGGGATGTTAGCTTAAGCACTATAAATTAACAGAATATTTGGGGTGTGAGTTTGAATGGAGAAAACATTAAGTGAAATGTTTCAGATACCTAAAAGTAGACATGGCAGCAAGTGGAACCATGTAAACTTAGGTGAGTCATGGGTAGGTGAGAGGGTAGGGTTCCTGGGAGCATTGAGGAATGTAGAGAAAGGGTCAGTGCCTGAGAGGGGGCAAAAATGGTTATGTTTGAAGTTATAGTCGTGTCAATGGTGTTGTATGGATGCAAGGCATGAGCTTGTGCATAAGAGGGTAAAGGTATTAGAAGTAAAATGTTTCAGGACAGTATGTGTTGAATAGGATTGATTAAAAAAAATGTAGGGTGAGAGACGTGTGGTAATAAAAAGTATGGTTGAGAGAGCTGAAGAGGGTTTGCTGAAATGGAGAGAATGAATGAGGAAAGGATGACAGAGAGGAGGATATATGTGTGGAGGGTATGAGAAAATGGGGAGGCCAAATTGGAGATGGAAGTATGGAGTGAACAAGGTTTTGTATTCTTTAGGCCTGAATAAGTAGGGTGAAAGGTGTGATTGGGGTAGAGTGAATTGTACCAGTATATGTGGAGCAACATACTGTCAGTGGACTGAATCAGGGCATATGAAGCAGGTAAAAAATAAGTGGAGACTTGTCATGGCCATCCCCTTGATGGGAGTTCCAGGAGGGAATAGGCATCAGAGTTATAGAAAGCTAGAAACAGATGAGAGAACAATGGATAGGAGATTGTTTCCAATGTAATACAAATGACTGCTAGAGAATGGATGCGAGTGAATGAGGCCTTTTTTTTCATCTGTTCCTGGTACTGCCTCATTAATGCAGGAAACTGCAATCAAGAAAGAAAGAAAAAAATTGATGAATAAATGGACTTTTTCTGAATTTTCGAAGACTATGATGATGTATTCATCATTGATTTGTCAGTGTAAGTTTTTTGAGTGTGGAGCACTTCATTTTAAATGTTTAGATGTGGATGCTTCAGAAGTATTGGTTCGCATTTGTGTTACAGACAAGTGTACATTTTATTGAGCTAGAGATATTGAGAGTGTATATTGTAAAAAGGAGTAAATAAAGCTTGTCAGTGCATAAGTATATTCAACAAGCATACAGGTGGCATTTACTTGCAATATACTAAAAAACATTGTACAGTAGGGCAAGT
The DNA here is from genome assembly GCF_036320965.1 of Panulirus ornatus. Classification (NCBI taxonomy): domain Eukaryota; kingdom Metazoa; phylum Arthropoda; class Malacostraca; order Decapoda; family Palinuridae; genus Panulirus; species Panulirus ornatus. The sequence continues at coordinate 4,142,258 of NC_092296.1, forward strand.
AAAGATGAAGGCTCAGAGCTTCTCTTATGTGTAGTAATGTGATGAGTGGTGCAGACACAAAATTGCAGAGGTGAAGTAAATATGATTATAAGAGATTGTGTGGATGACTTAGTAGGAACAAAAAAAAAAAATTAGAGCTGGCTTATTGTGATTGGCTATGTACTTTTTTTTTGTCTCTTTCAATAGAAATCTTTTCCCCTTCAGGTAAATGAGTACCGCACTGCCCAGGAAGAAGCCAAAGGGAAGCACCTTAATGTCTGGCAGTACGGTGATGTTACTGATGATGACGCCCATGAATTTGGCATGGAGCGGTAAACAGTGCTGCTATATGTGTTATTATTAATGCAGATAATACTTCGTAAATGAAGCAAATGGCTATAATGTGAATTGAGGATAGTGTGCTGTATGGGGATATAAATTCGGAAAGTGAAATGTGTCAATGGATGGTAGTTATAAAAATCCATATATGTGAGGACTTAAGCATTCATGTGATCATTTTCTGCATGTAGTTGCAGTCCAAAGAAAAGCACCATCACATGTGACACTACATGAACAGAAACTACAAGTAACTACATACAAATACAGTGTCTGTTGGTTGTCATGAACTTTCTCTGTTGCCATACACTCACTTTTCCGTTTTTATTTTTTATTTTTGGTATTACATGCTGTTTATAGTTGAATGGCTGACAGTGCTCTGTTTTGTGAACATTTTGAGCATAAATGTTAAAACCCCATTTTTTTTTCTTAACAGCTCTTTGGCTCTTTTGTGAGGTACCAGTTTTGTTTCCTCAAGGTGTGTCATAGCCCAGTAGCTTTCCGAGTTTGCTTGGTGTCTCCTCAGCCCCTAAACTGGTAGTGTTAAATCAGGCTGAAGGTGTGACTTGAAATGTAATGAAACTTTCATTAACTGTTGTTTCTTAAAAATACAGAGGTCTTTTTCTGAAACTCTTTGTATTGTGTTACGAGCTCTCCATCCAGTAGAGTTCAGTATAATTTTTTTACTTTTATTTTGTAATTTTTTTGAAGCATTTACAATGACTGCAATGTATGAAACTATATACATTTCAAAATACAGAATATACTTAAACTCTCATGCTATGTAAGCATCGTCTAAGACATTTTTAGTCGTAAATTGTGACTAGAAAGTTGTAATTAATATATATTTCCCAGAGATTATACGCAAATTAATGGGTACCAATATTCTTCTATGTTTGAAGATGTACATATGAAAGTTATTACTATAGTATTGCATCACTTATCATTGTCTACAGTTTTTGTCTATGTCCAGTGACTTCTACAGGATTTATATGATTCAGAAGTTTATTTTTTGAAATTGTTGTTATTTAAATCCAGTTGTTTTAAGGTTAGAAGGAAGGGACACCATGGGTGACTTTGAAATCAATATAAATGTCTTCTAATATATAAGGTGCCTTTTAATAACCAAGGTGTTTCATTATAGGAGATAGTACATACTTCATATTTCCAGCACTGTTGATAAAATATTTTTGGTTGAATTTTAAAACAAATGCTTTAGCAATGTGCATGGACAAACCACTTTCTTTTAGTCAATTATCATCATTCAGTTCAATGGGGTGGCTTAGGTGCAAATGGCCTCCAAACCATCACTTCAACCTTTTTAACCACCTATGTTTGTTTTGTAACATCTTCAGTGTCTGAAGCTTCAAAATACAAACTTCCATGCTTACAAAAAAGCACTTGCTAAGGCATTTGACTAAGTGAAATACATGATTCTACAGGAAAAAGTAGCAAAGAAAAATAGCTCGAGGAGTTTCTAATAGTTATGGAACTGTGTCTGACAGATATCCTATTAGGTGTATTGCAGGGAACAGTACTATCTACATAATACTGGTATCTTTTATAGACTGTTACCACTTCCTCATTAGTTCCCTTCATTGATGTTACCATTTACTCTTCACCTCCCGTGAAAACATTTAGTTCTCAATTTAATTTGCTAATATTTTTATGCCATCTTTCATATGACCTCTTTCTTATCTTTTGTACACTCCTCTCAATCTCAGAATGCTTTCTCATGTACATCTCCCAATCGCGTATACTTCTTCCTTGCAATTAGTGCCCATACACCTCTCTTCTCTTCCACAAGCAACTTTACTTTCTCATCCCACCAGATTTACCCCTTTTCAAATGCTCACATATCAACCTCTGCATAACACAGACACATGTAAGAAATCTTTCTTTTTCTTTCAAACTATTCGCCATTTCCCACGTTAGCGAGGTAGCGTTACGAACAGAGGACTGGGCTTTTGAGGGAATATCCTCACCTGGCCCCCTTCTCTGTTCCTTCTTTCCTTTTTTTTTTTTTGTCTCCCACGTTTGCGAGGTAGCGCAAGGAAACAGACGAAAGAAATGGCCCAACCCACCCCCATACACATGTATATACATACGTCCACACACGCAAATATGCATACCTACACAGCTTTCCATGGTTTACCCCAGACGCTTCACATGCCCTGATTCAATCCACTGACAGCACATCAACCGCGGTACACCACATCAATCCAATCCACTCTATTCCTTGCCCTCCTTTCATCCTCCTGCATGTTCAGGCCCCGATCACACAAAATCTTTTTCACTCCATCTTTCCACCTCCAATTTGGTCTCCCACTTCTCCTCGTTCCCTCCACCTCCGACACATATATCCTCTTGGTCAATCTTTCCTCACTCATTCTCTCCATGTGCCCAAACCATTTCAAAACACCCTCTTCTGCTCTCTCAACCACGCTCTTTTTATTTCCACACATCTCTTACCCTTACGTTACTTACTCGATCAAACCACCTCACACCACACATTGTCCTCAAACATCTCATTTCCAGCACATCCATCCTCCTGCGCACAACTCTATCCATAGCCCACGCCTCGCAACCATACAACATTGTTGGAACCACTATTCCTTCAAACATACCCATTTTTGCTTTCCGAGATAATGTTCTCGACTTCCACACATTCTTCAAGGCTCCCAGGATTTTCGCCCCCTCCCCCACCCTATGATCCACTTCTGCTTCCATGGTTCCATCTGCTGCCAGATCCACTCCCAGATATCTAAAACACTTTACTTCCTCCTGTTTTGCTCCATTCAGACTTACCTCCCAACTGACTTGACCCTCAACCCTACTGTACCTAATTACCTTGCTCTTATTCACATTTACTCTTAACTTTCTTCTTTCACACACTTTACCAAACTCAGTCACCAGCTTCTGCAGTTTCTCACATGAATCAGCCACCAGCGCTGTATCATCAGCGAACAACAACTGACTCACTTCCCAAGCTCTCTCATCCCCAACAGACTTCATACTTGCCCCTCTTTCCAAAACTCTTGCATTTACCTCCCTAACAACCCCATCCATAAACAAATTAAACAACCATGGAGACATCACACACCCCTGCTGCAAACCTACAATCACTGAGAACCAATCACTTTCCTCTCTTCCTACACGTACACATGCCATACATCCTCGATAAAAACTTTTCACTGCTTCTAACAACTTGCCTCCCACACCATATATTCTTAATACCTTCCACAGAGCATCTCTATCAACTCTATCATATGCTTTCTCCAGATCCATAAATGCTACATACAAATCCATATGCTTTTCTAAGTATTTCTCACATACATTTTTTAAAGCAAACACCTGATCCACACATCCTCTACCACTTCTGAAACCACACTGCTCTTCCCCAATCTGATGCTCTGTACATGCCTTCACCCTCTCAATCAATACCCTTCCATATAATTTACCAGGAATACTCAACAAACTTATACCTCTGTAATTTGAGCACTCACTCTTATCCCCTTTGCCTTTGTACAATGGCACTATGCACGCATTCTGCCAATCCTCAGGCACCTCACCATGAGTCATACATACATTAAATAACCTTACCAACCAGTCAATAATACAGTCACCCCCGCTTTTTTAATAAATTCCACTGCAATACCATCCAAACCTGCTGCCTTGCCGGCTTTCATCTTCCGCAAAGCTTTTACTACCTCTTCTCTGTTTACCAAATCATTTTCCCTAACCTTCTCACTTTGCACACCACCTCGACCAAAACACCCTATATCTGCCACTCTATCATCAAACACATTTAACAAACCTTCAAAATACTCACTCCATCTCCTTCTCACATCACCACTACTTGTTATCACCTCCCCATTTGCGCCCTTCACTGAAGTTCCCATTTGCTCCTTTGTCTTACGCACTTTATTTACCTCCTTCCAGAACATCTTTTTATTCTCCCTAAAATTTAATGATACTCTCTCACCCCAACTCTCATTTGCCCTCTTTTTCACCTCTTTCCTAAATACCGAATACTTTTTACACTGTCCAAACTTCACTTACTCTCACCCTATGCCACTCTTCTTCCAATCTCTCGACATCTCCATCCACAAACCTCTTTTCCAAGTTCATTCACTTTCACCACCCTCTTTACACCCAAGTCATTTCCTCTTCCTAAAGCCACGATAGATTTTCACAGTTGCCCCCACCAAGAAATCATTCCCATCAGGCCTTCTTTGCACATACACAGCCAAGTCGTATTGCATGGCTGCCAAGTAGTACATAATCCAATAATGCCTGTTGACCCACAACTCCACTCACCCACGTATACTGAAGTATGCATCTCTCTTTAAACCAGGTATTCCCAAGCAACAATCCTTTTTCAGCATACAGCTTATATGCTGCTAACCATTTTCATTTACATTGGGTATATCATGTTGCACATCGATTAAGTGTAAATTTACAGAACTTAATAGATATAATATCTATTGACATATGACTATGATTTTTCCTATGGTGCGATCTTTGCACTAGCCCTGCATTTTGGCAAAATTGTAGAAGCAATAACTAGAAGTAGGTAGGAATGTTAGACAGGAGCTTTAGGCAGTAGTAGTAGGTAGAAACATTTAGGTAGGAGCCTCTGAAAACACTGCACTATAGTTGACCTTTGCCAATGAGCTGGTGAGGGTCAGACACTAATGGCTAAGAAGCAGCACTGAGAGTTCAACAGTTATGGAGACTTTTACCATGGCCAACCCCTTGAGGGAGTTCCAAAGGGAACAGGTATCAGAGTTACAGATATAAAGCAAATTCAGCAGTCCTTCAAAATCTATCTCTGACACTCATTCCCTCTGGGAACTTCCAATCAAGGGGTGGCCTTTGCAAAAGTGTCCACTTATCCCTGTCCTTACATGCCTCCCTTGCATACATCATTTCACACATTCTTCCTGTTTCTCTGCCTCCAGTATTTTTTGCACCCTATTTGCCAATGTCACAATCGTACTATCATTTATTCTCCTTGTAAACTCCCAATCTTGCATCCTTTCCACATGCCCAAACCGCCTCAAAGTATTACGTTTTACCTATTCTACCACTCCACAATTCATTCCCTTTGCATTCCTTGCCATACCACATCTCTCATACACCCTTTCATTTCTTTCTTCATTCCATTGAGTCACACAACATGCACTTCTCAAATGGCTCATTTCCACATGCCTTGATTCTTGATTTCTGTGCCTCATTCCACATCCAGGTTTCAGCTGCATAGGTCAGGTTTGGGAGAACTTTCCTGTCCCTTAATCCTCTCTTCACTTCCGTACTTATACCTCTACTCTTCATTATTCTATTATGGGTCCCAATTACTCTTCTACCCTGTACTGCTGTCTCCTATCTGTCCTTCCATATCACCACACATACCCAAGACAGCTCCCTGATACTTAAATTCCCTCACTTCTTCCAACTTTTTCTCCCATATCCACAGCACAATTTAGTACACTTTCTCCAACTCTACATGGTTTTACAAAATCTGTACTCTCACTCTAGTTTCCTTTTAAATACCATGACTTTTAGTTGCATTTGCCTTCAATCTCTTCCACTTATACAGATAAAACACACAAAACCTTCTGCAACTCCACTCTCCACAAACAACACAGTATCACCTGCAAACAGGCTTGCTACTATCTCTCCACCCCTTTTCCCTAGTTTTCATTTCCTCTCATCACTCCATCCATATATATAAATAAAAAAAAAAATATTTATTTATTTGTTTTGCTTTGTCACTGTCTCCCATGTTAGCGAGGTAGCGTAAGGAAACAGACCAAAGAATGGCCCAACCCACCCACATACACATGTATATACATACACGTCCACACACGCAAATATACATACCTGTACATCTCAACGTATACATATATATACACACACAGACATATACATATATACACACATATGTACATAATTCATACTGTCTGCCTCTATTCATTCCCATCGCCACCCCGCCACAAATGAAATAACAGCCCCCTCCCCCTCATGTGCGTGAGGTAGCGCTAGGAAGACAACAAAGGCCCCATTCGTTCACACTCGGTCTTTAGCTGTCATGTAATAATACACCGAAACCACAGCTCCCTTTCCACATCCAGGCCCCACAGAACTTTCCATGGTTTACCCCAGACGCTTCACATGCCCTGGTTCAATCCATTGACAGCACGTCGACCTTGGTATACCACATCGTTCCAATTCGATAAAATACAATTTTATGCTTTTCCTAGTAACCAAATATGTGCTCAAAAGGGTCAAGGAAAAATACCATTTTTACTCTGCTGATCCTATACTGAAAAGCCAACAGTGACATGACAGTCATACCTCACACCCAAAACTTTCACTGAGCTCTCCATCCACTTAACACATTTTCTATTCACCTATCTTTGTTACTATGTCCTCATCTGGCAATCACCTCACTTTATCCTCTTGTTTTGTACACACTCGCTTCCTTTCAAAACATTTTTTTCTTTAGCTCTTGTACCTTTCTCCTGCCCTAATTTCTACTTCCAATCATTTGTACCAACAACCTGCAGATCCCAACCATACAATACACCTCATTTTCTATTTCTATTGCAAGTTTAATTTCTTATTCATCACTTGCTACCTTTTCTCAAATGTTCATATTTTACACCTAAGCACTGTTTCCCCACCATTTGTGGTCTTGGGAGAAATGTATGGACAGGGTGGTGATGTGAACCCTATGATGAGGTAAAAGATCACTAATCTTTTTTTGTCATTATAGAATGAATGAACTAGATTAGTGTGGTATATGGAGGCAACATGCAGTTATTGGGCTGAACCAAGGCATATACAGTGGTCAAAGTAAGCCATGGAGCTATCTGTTAAGGGTAGGCTGCGGATTCAGTACTTATACACAACTCCTGGAAAGTGAGTGTGTGGAAGTGAGGCCACTTCGTTTATTCCTATGGTGGGAGATACAACAGGGTAAACATGTATAAAATAAAATACAATTTTATGCTTTTCCTTGTAACCAAATGTGCTCAAAAGGGTCAAGGAAAAATACCATTTCTAATCTGCTGATCCTTTTATGTGCTTATTAATGGTCAAACGTGAATGCTCGTCGACTAGGCCTCCCCTTTTTTAACAAGTTCTTGAATATTTATAACCTTTACCAGGTAAACATCCATTACACTAAAACAAAAATAATGATACTCTTAATTTCTTTTTATTACATCATTTTTCATAAAAGTGGACAGATTTTGCCCTCAGACTCTCCAATTCTACCCGAGTATGCATGACTACTTCACATCGGTATACTAATCCCCATCTTCCTGTAGTGGCTGGGTCAAGGGGGTGTGTTCACAGAAAGCTGTTCTTATCCTTCAAAGAAGCAAAACTAGAATATGCTTCACAAGTTAGGTCACCACACCTAAAGCAGCAAAGCAAGCCACTAACAGAAAGGGTCCACAAGATGGTAACATAAATGGTACCAAAATTAGGAAAGATAAGTTACAGGGTAAGGCTAAACAGCAAAAGTTCTTAAGAGATGCTGGGAGAGATCCACCAGAACACGTGCTACAAAATTAAGCGAACTGTGCGAAAAAATAAGTAAATAAGTACTTTTAAAGTGGATTTATGGAATAATTTGACTGAAAACACAGTTAATGTAGACAGTCCATCCTTTCCCTAGTACCAACTGCAGAGCAGCCTTGAAGCTGCAGGAGCCCAATAAAAGGGTCCAGGGGTTATAAAATTAAAGAAAAAGATATAAAATCTATATACACCATTTGTAATATATTTTCTTTACTGCCTAGGCAGCAAATAATTGATGCCCTCTGAGCAAGTTGAAAAAATTTAATTTACCAAACCTAGGATCTTTAATGCCCCAGATCTTGTAAGGCACACTCGTAGTCAACTGCCAGAGGCATCTCATCCACATAAGGCAAACCAGAAGACATAGAGTTAAGTCACTCTTACAGCTTTGTCATATACCAACTGACAGGCTACTATATCTGAGGTATTGAACAAATGCTGTATCTCGAGGACTGACTAATTCCACTTCTGCTGCTTTCTTTCCTTTAACAGACTGAGGTATTTTTTACTTTCTTACATTTTTTTCAACTCAAAATCTATCTTACTGTAAAAGAAAGGTCTATCACTACCTGGAGAACACATGCCATAATTCTATCCCAGAAAACTTAACCTGGTTGTAGTCACCAACTTGTGCAATAACTTTAAGATAAAAAGATAAAAATTCGCATGTCTGCTCTTCATTAGGACAGATTGGTAACATCATCTCTAGCTTTTTGTCAGGTGCAGACAATGGAAATATTCATAAAGTACCTACTGGGTCCAGCACTGTGCATCGGTCATTCACACTGGATCAGCTGTATGTTTTAAACACATAAGCAGCAGGCAACAGTGTTACTGTTTTTAAAGCATCACAACAAAGGCTGGTCCTGAAGCCCTAAAAGGGAATGGCAATCATTTCTTCAACTAAATTTTCAGTAACTTCTTGTACCTTTATTTAAATTCCATAAAGTGGGTCTAGTGCATACAGTCTCTCAGTTCATCTTGCATCAAGTCTAAACATCTGATCTCCAAATTACAGTTTTTACTTATACTTTAACTAACTGTTTAGTATCATATCAGACCCACTAAAACTCCATTCAAACTGAGCAGACATGATGAAAGCATAGAAACTATTAAGTTTCAGTTACCCATTCACATAAGAAAAATCATTATACAGAATATAATCACATAAATATGGAAAGCTATAGCTTTTAATTATAAAATGGTTTAATCTTATTGTAGCTATATACTATAAAGATGCACACTACTAGCTATTAGGAGGATTTTGGTTAAAGTTGATGTTATAGCCTCCTGAACTGGGATCTTGTTTAAGTTCGAAGTTTGCTGTTGACAGTCCAAAAGGTCGCAGAAACATGTTACCAAGATCCTTCAATTTCCCTGTGAAAAAAAAATCAGTGCAAGTTTAATTAAGAATTAAATCACAAAGCAACATTTTACAAACATTAAAAAAAAAGTCCCCAGTCTACTTCTGTCCTTAATGCTAAACCCTTATATTTAGAGAAAAATATGCACTGCTCTTTTTTTGCTCATGAAATGCTAGGATTCAATTAGTGCTAAGATCAACCCTGTATACACCTTTAAACACTTATAACTCACCCTCCATGATGTACACTTCTTTTACACACTACACCATGAGTACTGCAAAAGAGTAAATACACAACTAAGACAGTAAACTATGAAATATGAAAGAGTTTTCAGTTTAAAGAAAATTCTTTCCAGATCCTTCCCACACTTGACAGCCAATTTCTCTCACACTGAATTTTAGCGTGGAAATGTAAAATATTTCTAAACATAATCATGCTATTTACTTCCATCATTATGCCTGTATGTGAAGTATTAATACAACAGGAAAACAAACAGAAAAAAGAAATGTTATTACCAATCTTCCTCTGTTATCTGAGCTGTCAAACTATCATTTACATCCTCTCATGGAGCTCACTTAGCATGGGACCAGGCCATAAGAAGGGTAAAACAGTAAAATCCGAAATGCTTGAGGAAACCAGCTGTTTCACATAAATTTCCGGCCATTTAATTCTTTTTTTAAATATAATAATTCAGAAATTGTAATATTTTAAAATATTTCATAGAGGAAATGTTACTATATATAAGTAAAAGCCTAATCATCTTCTACTGCTTGATATCATAAAGTCATCAAGCTGTTGTTGAAATCCTTCATATATGCTACTTAATACTCGCCTCAGCCATCCTCTTACACAAGTCCAACTTTTCAAGGCTTAAAATGCTCCTCTTGCACTTTGTGTGAGATGTAGATGGCTTCGAGGAGCTGTCAGGCAATTTGCTGACATTGCTTGAAAGGGACCATTGTCCAGTGAGTACAATAATCGCTGTGGTGTAGTGCACACCCAATTTGAAATATTTTAACATATATCTTTTAAATTTTCTGAATTTCATAATTGAAAATGTAGGACTGTCAACTCAAATTGAAAAAGATACATTGTTTTGAAGATTTTGTTGTATATAATTACAGATAACAGAGGTTCTAGTGTAATATGAATTTCTGTGATTTATCTGTTACTTCTGAATGCTAATCTAGGATTCAAAAGGTTCTCCCATGATGGGATTTTCATATCATGCCTGCTGTTAAAAGTTGATATCAACAGCTATAAACTTTTATGGTATATATACACAAAGAAGAGTAAGACAAAATGAAGTAGTAAAGATACCCTTGATTAAATGGGAAACAGTTAAACTGTGCTGACATACAATCATACAAAATGAAAAATTTTAAAATCTAAAATAAAACAACTTTATCAGATGTTATTCAAAAGACTTAACACAATAATCCAAGACTATTTTACCTTCATAAAACAGTTACTTAGGATAAAACCAAAATCAGAAACTACTGTGCTAACTTGAATATTTTCTGCCAATGAAGTTACAGGAATAAAAAAGCCATAGTGATACCTTGAAAATTCAAACCATATATATATATATATTTTTTTTTTTTTAATTTATTTTGCTTTGTTGCTGTCTCCCACGTTAGTGAGGTAGCGCAAGGAAGAAACAGACAAAAGAATGGCCCAACCCACCTACATACACATGTATATACATACACGTCCACATATGCAAATATACATACCTATACATCACAACGTATACACATATATATACACACACAGACATATACATATATACACATGTACATAATTCATACTGGCAGCCTTTATTCATTCCCATCGCCACCCCGCCACACATGAAATAAAAGCCCCCTCCTCCCGCATGTGTGTGAGGTAGCGCTTGGAAAGACAACAAAGGCCACATTTGTTCACACTCAGTCTCTAGCTGTCATTTAATAATGCACCGAAACCACAGCTCTCTTTCCACATCCAGGCCCCAAAGAACTTTCCATGGTTTACCCCAGACGCTTCACATGCCCTGGTTCAATCCATTGACAGCACGTCAACCGCAGTATACCACATCGTTCCAATTCACTCTATTCCTTGCACACCTTTCATCCTCCTGCATGTTCAGGCCCCGATCACTCAAAATCTTTTTCACTCCATCTTTCCACCTCCAATTTGGTCTCCCACTTCTCCTCGTTCCCTCCACCTCCGACACATATATCCTCTTGGTCAATCTTTCCTCACTCATTCCCTCCATGTGCCCAAACCATTTCAAAACACCCTCTTCTGCTCTCTCAACCACGCTCTTTTTATTTCCACACATCTCTTTTACCCTTACATTACTTACTCGATCAAACCACCTCACACCACACATTGTCCTCAAACATCTCATTTCCAGCACATCCACCCTCCTGCGCACAACTCTATCCATAGCCCATGCCTCGCAACCATACAACATTGTTGGAACCCCTATTCCTTCAAACATACCCATTTTTGCTTTCCGAGATAATGTTCTCGACTTCCACACATTCTTCAAGGCTCCCAGGATTTTCGCCCCCTCCCCCACCCTATGATTCACTTCCGCTTCCATGGTTCCATCCGCTGCCAGATCCACTCCCAGATATCTAAAACACTTAACTTCCTCCAGTTTTTCTTCATTCAAACTTACCTCCCAATTGACTTGACCCTCAACCCTACTGTACCTAATAACCTTGCTCTTATTCACATTTACTCTTAACTTTCTTCTTTCACACACTTTACCAAACTCAGTCACCAGCTTCTCCAGTTTCTCACATGAATTAGCCACCAGCGCTGTATCATCAGCGAACAACAACTGACTCACTTCCCAAGCTCTCTCATCCACAACAGACTTCATTCTTGCCCCTCTTTCCAAAACTCTTGCATTCACCTCCCTAACATCCCCATCCATAAACAAATTAAACAACCATGGAGACATCACACACCCCTGCCGTAAACCTACATTCACTGAGAACCAATCACTTTCCTCTCTTCCTACACGTACACATGCCTTACATCCTCGATAAAAACTTTTCACTGCTTCTAACAACTTGCCACCCACACCATATATTCTTAATACCTTCCACAGAGCATCTCTATCAACTCTTATCATATGCCTTCTCCAGATCCATAAATGCTACATACAAATCCATTTGCTTTTCTAAGTATTTCTCACATACATTCTTCAAAGCAAACACCTGATCCACACATCCTCTACCACTTCTGAAAACCACACTGCTCTTCCCCAATCTGATGCTCTGTACATGCCTTCACCCTCTCAATCAATACCCTCCCATATAATTTACCAGGAATACTCAACAAACTTATACCTCTGTAATTTAAGCACTCACTCTTATCCCCTTTGCCTTTGTACAATGGCACTATGCACGCATTCCGCCAATCCTCAGGCACCTCGCCATGAGTCATACATACATTAAATAACCTTACCAACCAGTCAACAATACAGTCACCCTCTTTTTTAATAAATTCCACTGCAATACCATCCACACCTGCTGCCTTGCCGGCTTTCATCTTCCGCAAAGCTTTTACTACCTCTTCTCTGTTTACCAAATCATTTTCCCCAACCCTCTCACTTTCCACACCACCTCGACCAAGACACCCTATATCTGCCACTCTATCATCAAACACATTCAACAAACCTTCAAAATACTCACTCCTTCTCCTTCTCACATCACCACTACTTGTTATCACCTCCCCATTAGCGCCCTTCACTGAAGTTCCCATTTGCTCCCCTGTCTTACGCACTTTATTTACCTCCTTCCAGAACATCTTTTTATTCTCCCTAAAATTTAATGATACTCTCTCACCCCAACTCTCATTTGCCCTCTTTTTCACCTCTTGCACCTTTCTCTTGACCTCCTGTCTCTTTCTTTTATACTTCTCCCACTCAATTTCATTTTTTCCCTGCAAAAATTGTCCAAATGCCTCTCTCTTCTCTTTCACTAATAATCTTACTTCTTCATCCCACCACTCACTACCCTTTCTAATCAACCCACCTCCCACGCTTCTCATGCCACAAGCATCTTTTGCGCAATCCATCACTGATTCCCTAAATACATCCCATTCCTCCCCCACTCCCCTTACTTCCATTGTTCTCACCTTTTTCCATTCTGTACTCAGTCTCTCCTGTTACTTCCTCACACAAGTCTCCTTCCCAAGCTCACTTACTCTCACTACCCTCTTCACCTCAACATTCACTCTTCTTTTCTGAAAACCCATACAAATCTTCACCTTAGCCTCCACAAGATAATGATCAGACATCCCTCCAGTTACACCTCTCAGCACATTTACATCCAAAAGTCTCTCTTTCGCACGCCTGTCAATTAACACGTAGTCCAATAACGCTCTCTGACCATCTCTCCTATTTATATACGTATACTTATGTATATCTCGCTTTTTAAACCAGGTATTCCCAATCACCAGTCCTTTTTCAGCACATAAATCTACAAGCTCTTCACCATTTCCATTTACAACACTGAACACCCCATGTATACCAATTATATATATATATACATATATACCTCGCAAACGCGGGAGACCGGCAAAAAAAAAAAAAAAAAAATATATATATATATATATATATATATATATATATATATATATATATATATATATATATATATATATATATATATATATATTTTTTTTTTTTTTTTTTCAAACTATTCGCCATTTCCCGCGTTAGCGAGGTAGCGTTAAGAACAGAGAACTGGGCCACTGAGGGAATATCCTCACCTGGCCCCCTTCTCTGTTCTTTCTTTTGGAAAACTAAAAAAAATTGAGAGGGGAGGATTTCCAGCCCCCCGCTCCCTCCCCTTTTAGTCGCCTTCTACGACACACAGGGAATACGTGGGAAGTATTCTTTCTCCCCTATCCCCAGGGATAATATATATATATATATATATATATATATATATATATATATATATATATATATATATATATATATATATATATATATATATATTTTTTTTTTTTCTTTTCATATGATTCGCCATTTCCCGCATTTGCAAGGTAGCGTTAAGAACAGAGGACTAGGCCTTAGAGGGAAAATCCTCACCTGGCCCCCTTCTCTGTTCCTTCTTTTGGAAAATTAAAAAAAAAAAAAACAAGAGGGGAGGATTTCCAGCCACCCGCTCCCTCCCCTTTTAGTCGCCTTCTACGACACGCAGGGAATACGTGGGAAGTATTCTTTCTCCCCTATCCCCAGGGATAATATATATATATATATATATATATATATATATATATATATATATATATATATATATATATATATATCCCTGGGGATAGGGGAAAAAGAATACTTCCCACGTATTCCCTGCATATCGTAGTAGGCGACTAATAGGGAAGGGAGCAGGGGGGCTGGAAATCCTTCCCTCTCGTTTTTTTTTTAAATTTTCCAAGAGAAGGAACAGAGAAGGGTGTCAGGTGAGGATATTCCTTCTACGGCCCAGTCCTCTGTTCTTAACGCTACCTCGCTAATGTGGAATATGGCGAATAGTATGAAAGAAAAAAGATATTTATATATATAGTGGCAAGAAACAGTTGAAGAATGAAGAATTACCCATCCAGTCATTTACACATATACATAAATGCCCATACAGTACATACACAGACATATACATATGTACATATTCATACTTGCTTGCCTTCTATCCATTTTTGGTATCACCCTACCCCACAGGAAACAGCATTGTTGCCCCATACTTCAGTGAGGTTGCACCAGTAAAACAAACAATAAAGACCACATTCTTTCACACTCAGTCTATAGCTGTAATGTGTAATGCAGTAATGCATCAAAACCACAGCCCCTATCCACATCTAGGCCTCAAAGACCTTTCCATGGTTTACCTAAGATGTTTCACATACCCTAGTTCAGTCCAATGACAGCAAATCGACCCTGGTATACCACAGCATTCCAATTCACTCTATTCCTTACATGCTTCTCACCCTCCTGTATGTTCGGGCCCCAAATCGCTCAAAATCTTTTTCACTCCAACCTTCCAGCTCCAATTTGGTCTCCCGCTTCTCCTTGTTCCCTTCACCTCTGACACGTATATTCTCTTTGTCAACCCCTGCTGCAGGCCAACCTTCACTAAGAACTGATCACTCTCCTCTCTTCCTACTCGTATACATGCCTTACACCCTTGATAAAAACTTCTCTGCTTCTAACAGCTTACCTCCAATACCTTATACTCTAAAGACCTTCCATAAAGAATCTCCACATCCATAAATGCCACATACAAATCCATCTTTTTCTCTTAGTATTTCTCACACACATTCTTCAAAGCAAACACCTGATCCACACATCCCTTACCACTTTTGAAACCACACTGTTCCTCCCTAGTCTGATGCTCTGTACATGCCTTCACCCTCTCAATCAATAACCTCCCGTGCAATTTTCTAGGAATGCTCAACAAACTTATACCTCTGTAGTTTGAGCACTCACCTTTATCTCCTTTGCCTTTGTACAATGGCACTATACAAGCACTTTGCCAATCCTCAAGCACTTCATCATGATTCATACATACAATAAATATCCTTACCAACCAATCAACAACCCAGAAACCCCCCTCTTAATAAATCTGACTGCAATACCATCCAAACCTGTCTTACTGGACTGCATCTTTCACAAGGGTTTCTCCACCTCTTCTCTGTTAACAAAAACATTCTCCCAGACTCTCTCACTTTGCACACCATCCTGACAAAAACACACTACATCTGCCACTCTATCATTAAATGGATTCAACAAACCTTCAAAATAATCCATCTCCTCAATTCATCACTACCTTTTATCACTTCCCCCTTGCCCCTTTCACCTATGTTCCCATTTGTTCTCGCGTCTTGTGCATGTTATTAACCTCCTTTCAAAACATCTTATTCTCCCTAAAGTCTAATGATACTCTCTCACCCCAACCCTCATTTGCCCTCTTCTTCAAATCTTGAACCTTCCTCTTGACCTCCTGCCGCTTTCTCTTATACATCACCCAGTCATTGGCACTCCTTCCTTGCAGGTATTGTCCAAACACCTCTCTTTTCTATTTCATTAACAACTTCTTCAACCTAACACTCACTTCCCTTCCTCATCTGCCCACCAACCATCTTTCTCCTGCCACATGCATCTCTTGCACATGCCATATGAATTATGTACATGTGTATACATGTATATGGCTGTGTATGTATAAATATGTATACGTTGAAATGTATAGGTATGTATATGTGCGTGTGTGGACATGTATGTATATACATGTGTATGTGGGTTGGTTGGGCCATTCTTTCATCTGTTTCCTTGCACTACCTCGCTAACGCAGGAGACAGCGACAAAGTATAATAATAAATCAAATGAATATATATATACATACACACACACAAGATTGTTTCTCACACCTTAGTAAGGTATCATCAGACACTGAAGAACAACAACCTCATTTGCTTAAATTCATTCTTTATCATGTATAATTAAATCTATCAAATTTATGATCTTTAAAAATATAGGATGAGGAGCATTATACTCACCCATCATCTCTTCTTTGAGCTTCTCATTCCTCTCGTTGATCATATCTGGTAACCTCTGAAAATTATGTTGTAATTACTTAATATCAATGTATACGAGATGAAGTGGAGAAAGAAATCTACCTCCATATTCCCTGCGTGTCATAGAAGGCGACTAAAGGGGGCGGAATCAGGGAGCTGGAAACCTTTCCCTCCTTATATTTCAATTTCTAAAAGAGGAAACAGAAGAAGGAGCCAAGCAGGGAGTGCTCATGCTCCTTGAATGCTCAGAGTTCTGGAGTGAGGGGTCTTGGAAGTGAATCAATTGTTCGCCGATGATACAACACTGATGGCTGATTCCAGTGAGAAACTGCAGAAGTTGGTTGAGTTTGGAAAAGCGTGTGAAAGGAGAGAGTTGAGAGTAAATGTGAATAAGAGCAAATTATTAGGCTTTGCAGGGCTAAAGAACAAGCTAGTTGGGAAGCAAGTTTAAATGGAGAAAAACTGGAGGAAGTGAAGTGTTTTAGAAATCTGGAAGTGGACTTGGCAGCGAATGGAACCATGGGAGCAGAAGTGAGTCATAGGGTGGGGGAGCAATGAAGAATGTGAGGAAAGAAAACATTATCTCAGAGAGCAAAAATGGGTATGTTTGAAGGAACAGTAGTTCCAACAATATTCTATGGTCGTGCGGCATGGGCTACAGATAGGGTTGTTTGGAGGAGGGTGGATGTGTTGTAAATGAAATGTTTGAGGACTACATCTGGTGTTAGGTAGTTTGATCAAATAAGTAATGAAAGGGTAAGAAAGATGTGTGGCAATAAAAAGAGTGTGGTTGAGAGAGCAGAAGAGGGTGTGTAGAAATGGTTTGGACATATGGCTCTCCATATGAGGGAGGAAAGGTTGACAAAGAGGATATATGTGTCAGAGGTGGAAGGAAGAAGGAGAAGCAGGAAACCGAATTGGAGGTGAAAGGATGGAGTGGAAAAGATTTTCGGCAATTGGGGCCTGAACATGAAGGAGGGTGAAAGGTGTGCACAGAATACAGTGAACTGGAATGAGGTGGTATAATGGGAACGACGCGCTGTCAATGGACTGAACCAGGGCGTGTAAAACATCTGGGGTAAACCATGGAAAGGTCTGAGGAGCTGTAGTTTTGGTGAATTACATATGACAGCAAGAGATGGAGTGTGAGCTGATGTGGCCTTTTTTTTGTCTGTTTCCTAGTGGTACCTCAATGATGCAGAAGTTGGTGCCAGGAATGGATGAGGGTAAGCAAGTATGAATATGTAAATGTAATTATGTATATGTATGTGTATGTATATATAACTATATATGTATATTTCTATATGTATATGTATGTACATATCCCTGAGGATAGGGAAGAAAGAATACTTCCCACATTATTCCCTGCATGTTGTAGAGGTGACTAAAAGTGGAGGGAGCGGGGGGATGGAAATCCTCCCATCCAGCTTTTACTTTTCCAAAAGAAGGAACAGAGGAGGGGGCCAAGTGAGGATTTTCCCTCTTAGGCTAAAACGGTAAATGGTGAATATGTATGAAAAAAAAATGTATGTACATGTAAGCGTATGTTCCTGTATGTATATATGTGTGTATATGAGTGGATGGGTCTTTCTTTGTCTCTCCTGGCACTATCTCGCTAACATTGAAAACAGCAATCAAATATAACATACGTATAAATATATACATGTGTGCGTGTGTGTATGCGAGTAGATGTGTCTTTCTTCATCTGTTTCCAGGTGCTACTTTGCTAATGCAGGAATTGGTGATCAAGCATAAAAAAAATGAGTTGAACTTCCAAAATGCCTAAACAATTAGAAATTATCATAATGTCATGCTTAAATATGAAAAGAAAACATCTAAACACTTAACTTCCTACTGTACTTACCCTCTTTGGCTTCCTTTTCATTTACAAAGGGAGGTTCAAGTAAATATATAAACTCAATAAATCACACAGAAACTCAAGATAAGTCTAATAACCTTTGGGTAACAAAGAATTCCACTCTACAATAAAGATCCTTACATTTTCACTCTGTATTCCAAGTTGATTCATCAGACAAAAGTAACATCATTCACACCTCTAACTTTACAAAAAAAAAAAGCCTCCATTGCACAAGATCAAAAATCTCAATCTCTTCTCCTTCTTTCTCCAACTACAATGATGCAGATTTTTATAAATCCAACATCTACCACATATTATACATGTTCATACCATCTTAAAATCTCAATTCCTTTCTTTGTACTGAATGCTCTATGCAAGGACAAAATCCTCACTCGGGCCAGGCCTTAAATGAAATATACAAAAGGATAAAGACAAGGATATGTAAAGTGGGAAGAGTTGGTCCCAAAACATCTTAAATTCTTTCTTGCACAAATCTACTTTCACCTTCAGTTTTACCACTACATTCTCCCAGATTAGAACAGCATCATCTTCTACCACTAACTAGTATGCCTCCATTTTCTGCATGGTTAAGCTGTGCACCACAATCATTCACAGTGCAGCATTCTGACCTTTTCCATGCACACCAGTGCACCACAATCATTCACGGCACACCATTAAGACCTGTTCCATGCACATCATGAAGTCAGAACTTCCTAAAATCCTTTTCTATCAGCACTATCTTTTGTCTCTTCTAAATTCCTATTAGGCAGCATACAATATCCCTTTTTCTGACATAGTTTTCTCTATTACTTCAGTCAAGAACTGGTTTATGTATTGCACTCTTTTCTCTTTAAAAATCTATTTTATTCTAGACCAATACAGACATTCAGTTAATTTTTCAACATCCTTTCCTTTTCTTTTTCTCAAAAAATTTTCCTCTAAAATCTTGAAATCATGAATATGCACATAAAATTCATACTTTATTCACAATTAAGAACATATTTTGCCAAGAACACTCACTCTGACTGCATGATGTGATTCTTGATTTGTTGGGTCTAGTTGTAATACTCGCTGGAAGTCCTTTAGTGCCTCATCCAACTGGCCTGTTTCTTCATTGAGTGTAGCACGTCTAAGGATGGCCTTTGTGTAAGCATCATCAAGTTCTATTGCTTTGCTGCAGTCCTTAATTGCCTCCTTTTTTAAGTCCTGTAAAGGAAGTATCAAAAAACATTTGATTCACTGGTTCCTGCACCTCACAATGCTTTCTCCAACATTTGCACACTTCCTTACTTGGTTCTTCTAACTTAAGTCTATTCTATAAGACACACATCTTTGCAATGAAATGAAGTGCCTATACAGTCAATCAATAGCACAAGTTCTGCTAGACTCAAAACATTCCC
The DNA here is from genome assembly GCF_036320965.1 of Panulirus ornatus. Taxonomy (NCBI): domain Eukaryota; kingdom Metazoa; phylum Arthropoda; class Malacostraca; order Decapoda; family Palinuridae; genus Panulirus; species Panulirus ornatus. Next base: position 4,162,363 of record NC_092296.1, read on the forward strand.
ATCTGACCATTTGCAAGAAATGAGCAATAAAAAGGTCTTAAGTATGAAATATTCTTGTTAAAGAATGTGATATACTATAGATCCCTGGTTGGCAAATCTTAATTATTCTCCTAACCAGCTGTAAAATTCTTACCCCTGAACATGGAAAAAAAGTCCTAGAACTAACATATGTTTCATAATCCTAATAGTAGTGGCATATGTTAAGTACTGTAATACTGTAATGGAAAACTAGACCAAGAATATGATGCATTTATGATAAAAGCATTCCTCCTTCACTCTCAAAGGTTTTCTCTCAATTGTGTTAAAAAAAAAAAGTTAATCAGGACTATAACGTACGCTATGACTCATTTCTTCACATAATTAATATTCCATTTCCTAATGAATGAAAGTAACTCACTATACCTTCTCCCAGTTACCAGACCTACCAACAAGAGGATCCTCAATATTCAGTCTTCCAAAGAGGATTTTTTTTTTCTTTTTTGCTTTGTCACTGTCTTCCGCGTTAGCGAGGTAGCGCAAGGAAACAGACGAAAGAATGGCCCAACCCACCCACATACACATGTATATACATACACGTCCACACACGCAACTATACATACCTATACATCTCAATGTTTATTTTATTCATTTATTTTGCTTTGTCGCTGTCTCCTACGTTAGCGAGGTAGCGCAAGGAAACAGACGAAAGAATGGCCCAACCCACCCACATACACATGTACATACATACATGTCCACACACGCAAATATACATACCTATACATCTCAATGTACACATATATACACACACAGACATATACATATATACACATGTATATAATTCATACTGTCTGCCTTTCTTTGTTCCCATCGCCACCTCGCCACACATGGAATAACAACCCCCTCCCCCATCATGTGTGCGAGGTAGCGCTAGGAAAAGCCACCAAAGGCCCCACTCGTTCACACTCAGTCTCTAGCTGTCATGTAATAATGCACCGAAACCACAGCTCCCTATCCACATCCAGGCCCCACACAACTTTCCATGGTTTACCCCAGACGCTTCACATGCCCTGGTTCAATCCATTGACATCTCAATGTACACATATATATACACACACAGACATATACATATATACACATGTACATAATTCATACTGTCTGCCTTTATTCATTCCCATCACCACCTCGCCACACATGGAATAACAACCCCCTCCCCCCCCTCATGTGTGCAAGGTAGCGCTGGGAAAAGACAACAAAGGCCCCATTCGTTCACACTCAGTCTCTAGCTGTCATGTAATAATGCACCGAAACCACAGCTCCCTTTCCACATCCAGGCCCCACAGAACTTTCCATGGTTTACTTCAGACGCTTCACATGCCCTGGTTCAATCCATTGACAGCACGTAGACCCCGGTATACCACATTGTTCCAATTCACTCTATTCCTTGCACGCCTTTCACCCTCCTGCATGTTCAGGCCCCGATCACACAAAATCTTTTTCACTCCATCTTTCCACCTCCAATTTGGTCTCTCACTTCTCCTCGTTCCCTCCACCTCTTACACATATATCCTCTTGGTCAATCATTCCTCACTCATTCTCTCCATGTGACCAAACCATTTCAAAACACCCTCTTCTGCTCTCTCAACCACACTCTTTTTATTTCCACACATCTCTCTTACCCTTACATTACTTACTCGATCAAACCACCTCACACCACATATTGTCCTCAAACATCTCATTTCCAGCACATTCACCCTCCTGCGCACAACTCTATCCATAGCCCACGTCTCACAGCCATACAACATTGTTGGAACCACTATTCCTTCAAACATACCCATTTTTGCTTTCCGAGATAATGTTCTCGACTTCCACACATTTTTCAAGGCTCCCAGAATTTTTGCCCCCTCCCCCACCCTATGATTCACTTCCGCTTCCATGGTTCCATCTGCTGCCAGATCCACTCCCAGATATCTAAAACACTTTACTTCCCCCAGTTTTTCTCCATTCAAACTAACCTCCCAATTGACTTGACCCTCAACCCTACTGTACCTAATAACCTTGCTCTTATTCACATTTACTCTTAACTTTCTTCTTTCACACACTTTACCAAACTCAGTCACCAGCTTCTGCAGTTTCTCCAAAGAGGAATTACCATAAAATCTCCAAAAAAATTACTGAACTCAAAACAATCTTAGATAAATCTTTGCATGGACCTAATTGGTTTCAAAAGAGGCCCCACACTCAAGAGACTGGTCTATGAGCAATTTCCTTGACTGAACAGAGAATTTCAAACATATTCTTCCTCTCATCTTGAACAACTTCAGAAACTAAGATGCGATTCCATCAAAAGGACTATCGCTCTCCCCTGGCCTAATATGAGGTCCTTCTCACTTAAAACAACTGAAAGAAGCTTCAATGAAAGAAACATCTCCATTGACTATAGTTCAAACTGAGTGGATCTGAAAAGCTTGCAAGAAGACCTATAAAAAGCAGCATATAAGCTGGCAATTTGTGACATGCATTTGCTACACAAAGGCCTACTTCCAGCGTGACACCAAACGTTTGGGTCCAGGGAAAGGAGTCCTAATCGAGCCTCCATTCCATCCCCAACTCATTTACTCAGGACAGACTTTGCCATGATATTCTAGGTCTTTTTAACCCTTTCAATCCTACACACATACCCTTGTACAAACAGGAACAAAATCCTATAAACGTATGAGATACGTGCTGATGTTTCCAGCCATGTTACCAACAGTAATAACACACCCCTTGGAAATTTCACAGCTGTCTGTAACGCACAAACACCTTGATGGAAGGATGCTTAGCAAAGCAGGGCATCCAGCAGCCTCGATACAGATACCCACGCAAATTACAGCCACAAACATTAATGCACAGCAACATGGGAAGGGATAAGAAACAACTTTGATGTAAAGTAGTAAAACAGAAGGTTATTATCATCATGAAGTATTATTTGGGCCCTAAGATGACAGATAAATAGCAGAAACAGGCTCACAACCACGCTCACAAACTATCGTAAGGCTAAGGAAACCTAAAGGGATTACAGATGCTAAGGAAGCTTTGCTTGATTTCTTTTTCTATGTTTTAAGTATTCTATCATCAAGTTACATTAAACTATAAAATAATGTTCTTTTTAATATTTTCTTTCATTCTAACAGGGAAAAAGTACCAAACAGCCCAACTGGGTGGATTTTGGACACTACTAGATACAAATAAATGGCATGCAAAGAAAAGATTTGTGCTATTTCATTTTACAAAAGAGAAGTCTTAGTGCCTATGATGTCAGAACAAAATATAATAGAGGGACAGAAGATTGGAGGTGACATAAAAATTAAATACAATAAAGAAGATGCAAGAAATATAAAAATCCAATGCAAGATGCTGGCTAACCATTCTGGCCTTTGCAGCTGCTCTATTTGAATAAAGCACTGCACGATCCTTGGGATACGACAAGGGGCAAATTCTTAGTCCGGATGTGTAAGTGGTAACAGCCTCCTCGAATTGACCAGTCTTAAAGCTGGCATTCCCACTTTCTTTCTGTTTCTGGCTCTCTTCTCTCTTAGCCTAAAAAACAATATCATTATCACTTTCATCACATCATTAGAATTCTATCTACTTGACTATTACACACAAATATCTAAAATTCAGATTGTAAGCTGAAATGGAATGTATCAAAAAGCAAAGCAATAATAAATAATTCAAGAGCAAAGCTAAATTCTGGAACAGTAATCTTAAATATCATTAAGAGCACCAATATAAGATCATGTAAGAAAATTACTTTATTTTTCATAAAAAAATTGTGAAAATACTCAAGAATGAAGCATATATATCAAGATAAGGAAAAATTACTTAAAATTCAGAGATGAGGATAAAATGATTTAACTGGCGAAAGAGGGATAGGTACAGAATATATCACTGAGGATGTACTAGGGTAAGATAGTGAAAAGTAATAACCATACTTTCCCCACCCTTTACTCACTGGAATAAGTTAGGATTTGTCAAGCTTTAAACCACTCCTGTTGTGTGGGGCCAAGGAGAGACCCTATCAAAACTTAAGCAAATTTAATGCACGAAACCCAGAACTAAATGGCACTACACAAATAAAAATCAATGAACATGATAAGTTATGCCAGTGCAGCAGTTTACATAATAAAAAAAAAAAAAATGGATATTTGCTAGTAAGAGTAAGTAGTGAGGCTCCTCACAATGGATTAGGGATGATGGAAAGGAAGAATCATACAATATACTATTATGGCAACCATAATATAACAGTTTACGTGAGCAGAATTACAATTCCTACTTATCCTTTTAACTGTTTACATCACATTTAACAATCAGTTTTTGATCCCCTGGTAGTGTCAGCGATGCATGACACTTCTTTTTTTAACTTGCTAGGATTCTTGCTAGGTGCTGCCACTGACAGCGAATAATTTGCACTAAATCAAGGTGGGGCATGTTACAGAATGTTTCAGTTTATTCCAATGAATTGCACAATGAGGTGTGATTTATGAAGCAAAGAATTAAAGGAGATAACAATCTGACAAAGTGGGTATACACGTCAGTTCTAAAGAAAATAAGAAGAGAGGAACCATGAAGGAGATGGATGGAAGAAGTAAAAGATGCTTTGAAGGTTAAGGGCTTAAATATCCACAAGGGTGTGAGGTGTACTAAGAAAATGCGAACTGGAGCAATGTAGTATACATATGATAACGCTGTCAATGGGTTGAACCTGAGCATACATAACAGTTGAAGGAAACCACAGAAAGGTTTGTGGGGCCAGGTTGTGGATAGGAGGTTCTATTTCACAGTATTCTACATGACAGATAGAGTGGATATGAGAGAATGAGGCCATTTCTCCATTTGTTCCTGGTGCTAACTCAGTAATAGATATTGGTGAACAAGTATAAAAAAAAAAATCATAGCTACAAGCCCCCAATGTTCAGTCCCTTGCAGTAATGAAAAAGCCACTATACATTGGCTTTGTGAACTTTATCAGGTCGTCTTTTGTCCGAATAAAGTCTTGACAGGAATTCTAACACATATTCACAGCTTAACCCAGGTTAAAACATTTTGCATATGCTGTATGGTTATAATCTAAAAATTCTTACATTTTTTTCCTCTTCACTCAAACTAAGTTCAAGATCTTTCAGGTACTCCTCATCCACAAAGTCCTCATCATCCTCTTCCTCTGGTTCCTCTGCTTCATTCCAAGGCTTTTCAGTTACCTTCCCCTCACTTGAGACATACGCCTCATTTTCTGGAATATCTGATGTATGAAATTCTTCTGATGAATCCTGAGTTTCCTCCTTTGAAGTTCTGTTAATGACATAAAATAAAAATATTTGACATTCCAAAGGAAAATTAATAATACAATTGAAAGGAAAATATTCTGTATGAAGTTAGGGAATGGCTGCTAAAATGCAAAGTTAAATAAGAAGGAGGATTCAATAAACTCATAAAAGCACAGACCATAAATTGAGATGACTGTAATGCTGAGAAATAGTACAAGATACATATATAAATTCTGAAAAGATATTTTCAATACCAGAGATATATATCTGTATATAATAAGCAAATACAAAGATACTACCACAACAAATGATGTTTCAGTATAAGGTATTGAAGTAACATTACTTGGAAATCAAAAACCTTATTTGAAAGATCACACCCTCCCCAGGTACCTAACTCCAGAGTTCAGCCAATGAGAACTTAAATGGTAAAATTCAGCACATTGAAACTTTAGGTTACTGTAAGTAAGGAGTAAAGATCATGCTTCTGACCAACAAATATCCCTACACCTTCTTTAACCTACATCTTTTACACTAACAAAGTAGCCCATCTACTAAACACTTACAATGATCACTCACACAAACATAAACCCTATATCTATATATGCAATGTACCTAAAACTAGTTTTCTACACTATGTGAACAAGTCACTATGATGCCCACAAAGTACACTATACCTGAATTCTGAATGATGATTTGGTACCCCTCTGTCTTCATCTCCAAAAGAGTGAAATGAATCATCACTAGAATCACTATTAGGTGTGTCGGGCCGAGAGGCTTCTTCCTGTTCCTCACTGATGCAGTGAGATACTTCCTTTTGCTCTTTGTCAGAGAGATTTACTGATGCCATATCTTTTTCAAGATCCTCCATGTTCAATGGTACAGCTTCTGAAAATGAATGTAGGTTGTTATGATCACCAGGGCAAATTCATTTTATTGCTTCAAGATATTCAGTTATATATCTGAACTTTTAAAGAAATATACTTAAGAAAGAAACTTGATTTGAAAGGTACACATGGATACACAAAAGAACATGTAGGACTTTTAATAAATAATTATGAGAAGAAAGGTTGGTTGATAGAAAATACATATGCTCAAAGTTATTGGTCATAAAGTTCAAGTGTGACATTTAAAATCAGAGAATCGGTTTAATTAGAGATAGTGCATGTTGGACCACGAAACTCTTCCTGCCTTCAGAAGCTCACTTACTTCAGTGTCATTTCAAACTGGAATCAATGCCAACCTTTTATTCATATAAAAAAATGTCTTCATAAAAAGATAGTGGAATGATTCGACTTTTTCTATCGATAAATCTCTTTGATCCTTAACTAAAAGCATAACCAATAACTTCTCTTTCCTGACCTGATCAACATATAGCTAACTCTCCTAACAATAAAGTGGGTCTTTCTATTACCTTATTTTCCTCCCATCGAACCTATGACCTTTCCAATATTTTCCCCAAACAGGAGTGGGAAAGGCACATGGCCCAGATGACATACCTCCAAATGCCCTCCTAAGCAAACGTGCCTCTGCGCTAGCCAATCCTCCTTGTTTGCCTAGTTGCTCTCTCCTTAAAAATACAAACCTTTCCTTCTTAGGAGCATGACATAGTGAAGCCCATTTCTAAAGTAGGAGACTCTTCCAACTATTACAACGAAGAAAAAACAAAACATTGAGTTACGATAAAATTCCGTGAAACATCTAAAATCACCAATAAAAATAATAACTTCAAGTAAGTTCCCCTCGTAGCTGACATTTAGTTTAAAATCTGTGCACATTTTTCACTAGGCACAGCAAAGTAGATATCAATATAATGGGCGCATTTCAATATTATAGGGTGTAAGTGAGATTTTCATCTATAGGATCTCCCGACCTTGTTTTACTTCCTCTAATATTACTTACCCTAAAATTTCCTTAACCTTCCCAGTCATCCTTATATCAACTTATTTCATGCTACAGTTATAAGAGTAAAGAGATGGCCTTGATTAAGGTCTCAGCTGCCAGTGCCGCCACAGATAACGTAAAAAAAAATATATTGGCCAAAATGCTACCAGTCCCCCAGACGACAACTGCCCACAGGAATATACATAAAGAAAGCAATCTAGACGAATCTTTACCCTACCTTACCTTAATCAAAGTGATGATTGAGGTGTAGACCACATAAAGCGAGATCTGGGAGAAATGCATTTTCTGACATCTAGCTTAGCAGAGCTCTAGACTATTTCACTTAAGTTTTACCTCATATCTCCCCTGATTTTCATGTCTCTATCTCTTTGCATTGGGAAAATATATCATGAAGCAAATCAATCTCCCTTGATGTACATTACTTGTACTCAGCTAAAAAAAATTCATAAATATAATTTCCATTAGAATTCCCTTTATCACTGTTTGACGTCCCTCAACTGATACTTTACCTAACTACCTGTTTCATATTGTCAATGTGGGTCGAGTGTCCTGTGTGGGGGCTGTAAGACATAACACCTCACTGGTATTATTCTATAATCATTACGGTAAAGTGACACACCAATGTCATATACACGATGCAAAACCAACCTGTATAGAACAACAATCAATACCCACCAATTCTGCCTTCGAATCACTAATTGGTGGTAAAGTATATGTTCCTCAACAATACGTGTTGTACAAAATCTATTGTAAATTGTCAGACTCGCCCCGATATTTGGCCGACTGGGTAAGGGTTGAGCTCCAGACTGAACCACTATCCGAGCCTCGAACTAGTGTTGTCATCTGCTTCATGAACCACCGAACTCTAGGGTCTCGTATATCCAAAAAAACAATTGAACTGAACTATTGTGGTCTTAAATGATATAAAATATATGTTACTTCTCCATAGCAGGATGTGGAGAATAGTTTATAAGTGTCTTATTCTATTCGCATTCAAATGTGTATTTGCATATGTCTTTTAAAAAAATCAATGGCTCAATATTTTGTTTTAATCATCAGTATACCAACTGAAACATGCCATTTAAGAAAAACAATAAATGTTCTTGTTAAGAATTTTGTTTAATACGTCTTGTAATATGCCTACAGGGAATATATTCAGGGAATATACTAAAACAGCTATTACAAACTAATGAAATTACATCCCTGACTCTGAGGTAGAACAGACTATACCCTAAGATATCCCTCACATCTAGAAATTTCCTTGAAGGTTCAGTGCTTCCCTCAGATGAGTCGAGGCTTCATAGTCTATGGTTAACTTGAGAAGCAATTCCATAATCAAAACAAAATGGTTACTAAATACGTATTATATAAAGAAAAAATATTATCAAGATAAATACATTATTCTGTATATTCTGGGCAGCGATATATCGCATTAGACTTCAGACTTAAGAAAGATAAACAAGCACAAAGAAATTAAAAAGTTGTACGTATTTTGATAAGAAACTCAATTTTGTAAACTTTAAAAGTCTAGGATATATTTTCACTCTTTTCTTAAAGAATAAATCTAAATATCTTGGGAAGTTATACTCAAATATGGTGAGAAACCCCTTATTTCCATTTTTAAAGGATCTTTCTTCCTGATCTGAAAATTAAATCATAACACCACCATCAAGGCGCGTGTAGGTAAGGTTGTGGGTAATACTGCTCTATCTATGGAAGGTATCTTTCACCTCATCGTTTTAACTACACGACTTTTCCCTGAATATCTATGATAGAAGATAAAACATATATTGAGAAAAAGTCGCTCTATCAACTCTAACCCTTAAATATAAGCCAAGTACATTCGACAAGGGGATACATATATCTATGTCTCTATACATCATCTTATCAAACGTATCTACTTTGGATTTACAGGATAGCGGGTATTTACCACCTCTCTAGCATTATGTCTAGTGGAGAGCACCTGAGGTGACTAAATGATGTATAATGGAAGAATACATTCCTTAACATTTACTTTGAATACTGTATACACTTTCAATACTCACTAATCAAGGGTTGTTCTTTATGTATTTCATTTTTCTTGTTGTGCTTGTTAAGCACTGTAATTCAAAATGAATATACATCCATTTATTTCTCAGTAGGTTGCCTTAAACCAGAGCCGAACACGCCTGTTCCACTTGAATTGTTCGTATGATTTTATTTTATTGGATTTTGTACAGAGTTGAACATTATTGTCTGTAATCATTATTCAAGTTACATTAACAAAATATGTATCTAAAGTATCAAATCTAATCGGAAATAGCGAAAAGCTTTCCAAACACGAGAAGAACCTAAAGGAATATCTTCCCTTATTTCTCCTCCGTTTTCTTTGATAGCTGATTTATGATTTAACGTAGATGTCATGTTCTCAATTCAATCCTTTAATTATTTTTTCAGTGCGTCAATTTTCTTTCAAAACAGATATTACTACAGTCATGTCAGTTGTAAAATAGACATTGCATATGGTATAGGAATACCTTCTGCGTAGAAAGCATCTCAATTGCAATGGCTATTGAAAAGCCTACTTGGCACATGCGTCGTGTGAATCTTCTTAGTATCAGGTTAAGGGAAAAATAATTATTCAGGCACAGATAAACAAAAGAGCATCTGTAAATTCACCTTTTTGTGTAGACACTATATTTGTAAATTGGTTTGTAGTGTTGCATCTCTATTGTTCACTTTTTTCTCGTTACCTATTGTTATGTTTTGACAGACGACGGAGACGAGAGGAAGGAAATGGTATAACAAAGTGAGATCCTCCTGCGGGAACCCCAAAATGCGAGAGTATATAGCATTAGGCAGGAGATAATCGTGAGGTAAGATGGTGCTTCCCCATACGTTGTATAATTCAAATTACATTAATTTTCATGTTTCCGAGTAAGTAGCTGTGTACCTTCTGTCATATATTCTTCCATCTAAAGTTAGAATACTGTGTACATCTTAAGATTTTGAATCTGGTACAAATGACGAGCTAAGTGTTGCATCACAGTTGAAGCCTCATGTGATGTGTACATAATATACATGCATTTTGGTGCTACAGTGTATTTTATATGAAGGGCGTGTAAGTTGATATAGTGGCATTACATATTACGTGAGACTTCAAATGACTGACAGTTCTGCCTTCATCAGAACGGATATTTTTGATACCGTTATTCTCAATGCCTTAATTTCGTTTTATGGATAAAACATTTTTGGTTTATATCCCCTTGGATCTGTTCGTTTCCGTTTCACTAATTAATCCTTCATTCACATCCATCAAATTTGTTGCCTATAAGTATTTTGTATCTCAGTTTTACTCTCCGTCGCCGGATAATAAAACCTATTTTTCTCTACTCCAACCTCTGTCTCTGAATTATCACAATCTGTCTTGGTGACATTAAACAGTATTGTAAAGACATTGTTCTGAACTACTTGTATAGCTTTTCCCATGCATTTCTTAGTGGTAGTCAGACCTGGAGAAGCTTAACGAACTAATGACTTGATCCATATGGTAGATCATGATCGTAACATGATCTAAGGTATCATTTTAGATTTATATATATATATATATATATTCATGATTATCCCAGGATCGATATCTATGAGGAGCCCTTATCTTATCCAGGATGTTTTCAAAGGATCCTGCAGCCCATGGCTGCACCTCTTGTGGCAGGAAAATGTAGACTTTCAGGGTGATACGCTTTTGGATAAGACTACACTCACAGTGATACAACCTTGCCAAGGGTGACTTTTGACCCATAGTGTAACCTCTTGCATTTGGGCTTGGCAACACTGCACCAGTAGGTTTATGCTTAAACATTTTCTAAAACCCTGCATTGTTTTTCACATTCCTTGTGAAGGTATGTCACCTCACCATTCATTGTCCTCTCATGATCAGATGTTATACCCATATACCTGAACTTCTTCACCCATTCTAATCACCAGCCTTTAGCATTACCTTCCCTTATTGCATATCATCACCCCTACATCCTTCTATTTCTTAACAGTAACTTCCAATATTCTCCATACATCACATAGTGATCCCCCTTTGATATCCTGTTTGTCTAGTACCAGGTCATAGGTTTTCTTCTGCAGTGACATTCATAATCATGTTGAAAAGAGTATGGTTGAGAAGTATTCATTCCTGCGGAGTTCCTAATTTTACATCATACTCTCTTAAGTCCTGGAAAATACACTCATACTATTCATCCAGTCGGCTAATTCTCTCTTCATCTCAAGTAATGTCCTCACATTCCCATATTGCTTAATTCCTCAAAGATCACCATTTATTAGCTTTTCTGAATGCCTCCTAAAGGTTGATAAAAATGGAGAATATCTCTGCATCTTTTGTGTGCCTCTTTTAATTATGAACCTACTCAAAACTTATCCCTGCATCCTTTTTAAAGTATGCTTTCCAACATCCTACAGAAACAGGAAGTAAGACTTATTGGCCTATTACGTCTCCCTTCTGTTCCCTTTGGCACAGACATGACCACTGCTTTCTTACAGACTACAGGCAGTTGTCCTACTCTAGTAGTGACTTGTTATACTGCTCTGTTAAGGGTTCTCCCATAGCAGTAGAGCATAAGGTACAGGGTAGGTTATTCTGTCCTCTTTTAGAGTTGTATTCTGATATTCTAATGGTTCTTTTTAAATCCCTTGGACTTCCAGAGGTTCATCTAACCTGTTCATAATGTAATGAAGTTTTAATTATTCTCCTAGCTGTTTCTACAGTGTTTTTTTTTTCGCTTTATTGTCATCTGGGAAGGAACTGATACATCTTTCATGTTCCCATTTTTTAGCAGACTGAACTGTAGCAGGTTTGATATTCTACTTCATAATGTAATTTGATTTTTCATATTTTTCTCAGATTGATCTGGCATATCTATCTATATCTTATCATGCCCATTCCCTCCAGGAACTCCCATCAGGGGTTGGTCACGGCAAATGAGTCTCCACTTATCCCTGTCCTTACATGCCTCCCTTGCATACACCATTCATGCATTTTTCTCTGTTTCTCTCTTTCCAATATTCCTCCACCCTATTTGCTCATGTTACAGGTGGTCTTCCACTCACACAAACCCTATTAATTGTACTATCATACACTCTCCTTGTAAACACCAGTCTTGCATTCTTTCCACATGCCCAAACCATTACATTTCACACTTTCTACCACTCCACAATTCACTCCCTTTGCATTTCTTACTACACCACATCTCTCATACACCCTTTCATATCTTTCTTCATTCCATCTAGTCACACCACATAATAGTCTCAAATAGCTCATTTCCACAGCCTGAATTCTTGACATCTGTGCCTCATTCCACATCCATGTTTTGGATGTGTAGGTTAGGGTTGGGAGGACTATGCTGTCCCTTAATCCTCTCTTCTTTTCCATACTTACACCTCACCCTTCATTATTCTATTAAGGGAACCAATGACTGTTCTACTCTGTACTGCTGTCTCCCTTATCTATCCTTCCATATCACCACAGTTACCCAAGACAGCTTCCAGATAGTTAAATTCCCTCACTTCTTCCAGTCTTTTCCCCCCCATATCAACAGCATAATTTAGTACACTTTCTTCTTTCACTCTGTATGGCTTTACAAAATCTATACTTTCACTCCATTTCCTTTCAAACACCATTACTTTACTATTACTTGCATTTACCTTCAACCTTCTGCTTACACACATCATAAAACACACAATCTTCTACAACTTTTCTTCACTCTCGGAAAAACAGTTTCATCCGCAAGCAGGCTTGCCACTAGCCACCATATCTCACTGTCACACTCCATCTCTGCACCCCTTTTCTCTAATTTTGATTTCATCTCTCTTATCACTCTTTCCATGTATATATTAAAAAGCCATGGTGACATCACACAGCCCAGCTTCACACCTACATGTATCCTAAAAATTTTGCTCTGCTCTCCATCCACTCTTACACTTGCATTTGCAACATCCAACATCCAACAATTGTCCCCTTATAACATATATCCTTAACACATCCCACAAAGCATTCCACTTGATTCTATCATACGCTTTCTCCAGATCCATAAAAACTGCATACAACTTCTAACCTTTCGCTAATATTTTTCCACAGTCATCTTTATTACAAAAATCTAATCCTCAAGCCCCCTTGCTCCTCACTTATTCTGCATTCAGTCACTTCCATTACCCTCTCAATTAATATTCTTGCAAATACTTTTAATTGTATACTTAACAGACTCATTCCCATGTAATTGCTACATATATCCTTAGCACCTTTTCCTTTGGAACAATAATAGCTTTCACCTAATCCTCAGGCACAATCTTCTGTTTCTGTGCTAAATTACATACAAGATGCACCCACTCTATCACACTTTCTCCTCCATACTTCAGTATTTCAGCCATAATCCCATTCACTCCAGGTGCCTTTCCTACCTTCAGCCTCATTATTGACCTTCTTACCTCCCTGTTTGCTATAGGCCCCTGCCTTGTATCCTCTTCTATCCCTCCTTCAGACCCATGCATATAACAACTGCTGCCTCCCCTTCTCCAACATTCATCAGTCCTTCAAAACACTCTTTCCATTTTCCTTTCTCTTCTTCCTTTTGATCTGACATTTCTTTTTTCTCCTTTATTTTTCATATTATCCCAGATATTAATATAACATACTGTATTGATGGATGAAAATGTAAATCGTTGTGGGAAATGTACAGGTGTCAAAAGTGTTTGTTAAATCCTGTCTGCATAAACACTTACTGAAGAACTGTATTTTATCTAAAGTTTACAACTTTTTTTATTATGATGAATCAAGTAACAGTATTGTTTTTATTGTTAAAGCTTTACTATTCAAAATGGCTTAAGGATGTAAGGTAGATTTTATTGAACCAGACAGGTTCACTTAAATAGGCCAGTAGATTGAGAATTTACTGACCTGTATACCGTATATACCGTATGTATTGGTCCAGTTTTTAACCAAATCTCTAGGCAAAAAATTAGGGGTCGACCTATACATGGGTAAGTTTTCGTTAGATTGAAATCCGTGCATGATAAGAAGGGCTAGGGGCAACTTTTAGCTTCAGACATGAAAAATATTTGCGTTACTGCTAGTAAACAACGGAAACTTATAGTAGGCTAAGGTACTTACCTTACAACGTAATTTCACTCGTCTATGTCGAAGTTCTTAGTACAAGCTAACTTATCGTATATACGGTATCATAGTACCCACAGATCCACAAAAACAATACCGGTAATAAAGTCCTGTTCGATATTTCACACTTAATAATCCAACTCAATCTCAGGCTGTTTACGTCACACGACACACAACCTGGTGTTGAGTGTTGACACTGTTGCCAATGCAGACTTCCTATCATGGCAAACCGATAGTACCTATATACATGATAAATTACAGTATGGTAGCACTTATTAATTTGTAAAATTCTTTTTATATGTACAATTTTTTTTATTGAATAGAAAAAGTTCATTAAAACTGAAACAAAAGAAAACCACGATACCATATATCCAAGTATTTCATGAAAAACCATCAAAATAATTTAATTTATCATCTTCAGCACCAAATTGAATAACCTTGTCATCGTGTTCTTGTGGAAGACGCTGTGATATATTCGTTCTCCATCTCAGAGCAAATTCAGTTCTTTTCATAAATCTTGTGCATCAGCAATGGCTCGCCTTAAAGTCTGTGATGCCCAATTTCCTTGCTAGTTTCAAGACAAAGATTCAAATTGATCCTCGGGAAACACCATATCCATTCTGTCGGTTTTCTCTGACATTGCTACTTCAACTTCCAGCTGTGACAACTTGTTACAATTTCCTCTGTCACCACATTTGTTTATCGGCATTTACTTAAGTTGTGCAGAGCTTTCTCCTTTTTTCCGGATACCTTAAATTCCCTTTGTGCTGCACAGTTGTTAGTCCGTTCGGCATATTCAATTACTCGGAGCTTGAACTTTGGTGTGGACTTGTTTCTTCTTGAATCCATGATGAAGAGAATATGGGTCAAGCACATCTACACTGTAACATGACATTTTAAAATAGCTGTAACACGTGGGTGACGGAAACGAAAGATTTTACCTCATCTTCCGATGTTCAAGAGATGTTAATCGTTTTTTTTTATTTTTTTCTAAGATACTGTTAAATTACAATAATATTTGATTCATACTGTGCTTCATATAATACATTCATGAAATATACGTATTATTGTGGAAAATGGGATAAAATCATGAAAACAATCAACTTTAGCTTTCTTTAATCAAAAGATGTTACCGTAATCGCCTCTCGAATGATTTTATTAAAAAAAAATTTGTATTACATTAATATTCTATCGTAATTTACTTGAATTGAAATATAGAACATTTTTGATGAAACTACCCGTGTGTTTCTGTGTAAAGTGCCATAATAATGATAAAAGGTAAACATTTTGCCTTGAAAGTTCATCGCTCCTTGTGTGAGGCTCAGCAGCGTCACTTATATGACCTAAAGTATTTTTTAGTGAGGATTTTCTGAAATGAGTTTTATATGCCATAAAATATGGTGCTTTATTAAATTAATTTGTTGTTCCATTACCTTCTAAAACGGGTCGACCTATACACGAGACATAATAAATTGATTTGGCCAGAAATCAAGGGTGGATCTGTACACGAGGTAGACTTGTATATGAACATATACGGAATTTGATAGACCTTTAGTCTGAAATTGTATCATCAGGTTACACCACCTATTTTTTAAACCACTATTATTACCTATTTTCATAGTAACCAACATGGCATGTGGACAAACATACCCTAATCATGATCAACTTGTATGAAAGAAAATTACAGTACTTTAAAAGAAAAGATTGAAAGTGATAATACCTCATTAGGTGTTTGGAGATAACCTCACAGGTTATCTGTTCTAGGAAAGGAGGTATCATTACAATCAACCCTCTTATGATTGGTCTCCAAACATAAACCATGGGAACCAACAGCAAGGCACTGAAGAGGGTCCAACTACTAGTGGCAGGGAGGCTGAGACTCATGTAAACCTCTTCCAAGAGAAGTGGTAAAAAAGGAAAAGAAAGTAGAACAGGGAGAAGGCAGCAACATTAAAATGAATGGAAAGGAATGATTGAAGAGGGGATGGCTATGAAGTTAATAAGGGCTATGAAGTTAATAAGGCAGATGGTTTTTTTTTTTTCAACCTGACTTAGAGAGAGGTAGGGGAAGAATCAATATAGCTGCTCAAGCATTACATCTTACTGAGATGAATAAAATCCATGTAAATATGGAATACTTGCTCTCAAAGGAAATGTCACACATACAATCCTCCCAGCCTTTGGGAAGCAGACCATTATGTTCATCATATGGGGTTTTTAGGGAAAGGAGGAAGATATTGATGTTTAACATATTTATAAGTGTTGGATTGTAGTGTTTTGAAAGTTAACAGAGAGAAACAAGTGAGACTGAAATAGTTCAGGGAAATTTGTTTTTTGCACTGTTTACTTTAACCAGATAACTACTTCCCTATTCCAAGACACTGCACAAATCAGATTTAGAAGGGAAGAGTTTCATGGCCTATTGCATTGTGTCCCTGTTACAACAGGCATCAGAACAAGAGTAATGAAACAATGATGGGGGTTGTAAAGGTATTGTAGAAGGGATATAGCTGAGATACAATCAACCTCCACTGAAGGGGAGAATAGCTGGAGGCATCCCAGCTGGTAAGGTACCATTTGTTGTAAGGAAAGTCACCATAATTAAAGTGTCTCCAGCAAGCTCTCCCAGGGCATCAGAGTTAGCATTTCCAGGGTAGATAGTGGTGGTACCAAGTTAGAAGTGAAAAAGATAATAGAGGGAAGAAATAATGTATTTATAGTAGAAGAATTCTCTGGTAAAAAAAAAGAGCTTGTATGTCAGAAGAGTGGTCATGATGGTAGGAGACTCATTTTGAGTGTTTAATTATATGATCCAGACTGATGAGGAGGGAAAAAGAAAGTGCCTGAACTTCGCTGTGTTTACTGAGTAGAACTTAAGCAATCTTTGTTGTGTACATTAAAATCCTCCGCATAGGTGGTTTCAGTGAATGGATATGAAAATCACTTATTATGTTAGTTTTATGAATGCTTTTATTTGAATTGATACTTATGTATTCTCTAATATATGTATACCCAGAGGAGAAATGTAACCTTTGGCTATCAGGTTCATGTTGACAGCATTACAGAACACTGGGCCACTAATGTCTCTGGTCCATTAATGTCTGCAAGAGATGCATGTTGAATGTAATGTTTTGAAAAAGGTTTTAGGGTAGATTTGAATCTCCTCTATTATGTCTGGATGTTAGATTACTTGAGAATTTTATGGCATATATATCATAAGATATCTGGCTAGGATATATGTTAGTTTGCCATTATTTATGTATTGTTTTTTCATAGAATGTAATGGAAATATTCGATAGTTTCAGCTGTTTGACATGATTTTATGTTTGCAGTATTTTTATGAATTGGTTCTGCACTGTTATAAAATTTTTAAGGCCTTATCCCAGTTTCAAGTTAGTATACAGATTATTCATGCTATGTGGAAACGAAATGTATTGTAGTTTTATAAAGATGCCCTAATTCTATTAACAAAATTTTTAATAGTAGGTTAATTACAGTTACCTGATTACTTTGTAACCATATTGACTGATTATAGAAATCTTTGAAATTATATAGTGCTTGTTCACAGTTTTGCTTAGAAACTTTGACCATGTTATATTTTGTATATGAAGCAGTTGCCTTGGTTCCCACAGCTGTGAAAATGGGAAGCATGTCAGAATTGCGACCTCTCCTTCGGGAGATGAAAGCGCACAGGTAACTCATTCCATTATGACTGCGGCCTGCCAGCTTGTTAGGTCGTTAGCAGGTAGTATTGCAGCCCAGTCGTGGATAGTTTTGAGCTACCTCGCAGTACGCAGCAGTTTGTATTGTGTGGGTTTTAATTCAGTCCATAGAGTAATCCTTGATTCAGTAGGCAGTATCTGAATATATTGTATGAACCTATTCTTAACTATACTGGTATACAGTTCTACAATATTAACACTGTACCTGTAGCGAAGTATCTCAAGTAAGAATAAGCCCAGGATATAAACCATACCTGGTTGAGTGTTGTGCAGTATGGCTTAAGTATGTTATGCTAATTATGGTATGTTAATTCTTAACTGGCATTAGAATGCATTGTTGAACTTGATGATTAGTGCTTGAAAAGACTTGCTGCACCACACTGCACCATGGTGGGCATGTGTGGATCTGTCTTTAGAGCCGTCCGCACAACATGAGAGTACTTAGTACGTCCCCTCTGCAAGAGCTGGGCTGCAGTAGGTTTTGCTTGACTGTAAATATAACGGACCCCTCCTAGTGTGCACCACAACCAACCAGCCTGTGCCTGTGACCAGCTTCCTCTCACCAGTCTGCTAAGTTGGCTAACTACCCAACAAAATGTGCTAAGATATAGCCGAAGCTTGTAAAAACATTATCTGGTTAGCATTCATGGATAAGGTCAGATACAAGAAACCACAGAATAGATGTTTTATTAGTTGAAGTTGTACTTCCTACTGGAAAGCTAATAGTTTTACCAGTTAGTATAAATTTTCCATATTTTGATGGGTAGATAAATTGTTCCATGGCAACAGTGTATTGGGTTGAACATCTGTTTATTCCTTAAATTTGTATCAGATCTGCCATTAAGTTCATATTTATTTGATTCCTATAGCCAGCCATATATTCTGTTCTTTAATCAATTGACAGCAGTACAGTCACTTGAAATGCATATATGAGTACTTCATCTGGAACATTGTTATGTTTTGAATTAACTAATTATGCAAATGTCCTTTATTCCATCATCATGGCTACGACTAATTCTGGATGATGGGCATGCTGCCATTTTCGTCATAGAAGTACATTATTTTCTCTTCATAATACTTCCTATTTATGATTGCTGTATGTGTAGCTTCCTTTTCCATATATTTTACTCCTTAGCTTAATACATATTTTCCACCTATGCTTTATCCCATATTGTTTCCTTTTATGCCTCAAAAATTGGTGGCATAATTTTTCAGTGTGTAATGTTGTATGATTTCATTGTGTTGTGTGCAAGGTCCCCCCTGTAATGTTTATCTTCCTTCTCTGTTTTTAACAGTATGTATTATACTGCTTGTATATATATATATATATATATATATATATATATATATATATATATATATATATATATATTCAAGGACTTTGCCTGCCTGTGGTTATGCCATTAGTAAAAATTACCTTCAGCGAGGCTGATCCATCAACCTTCGACAAAAGGGAGGTACAGTCTCATTGGGGTACTTTTCACTATAAAGGAGTCCACCAGTTCCCTGAAGTTGGAAGTAGCATAACCTTGAAGCTGCAGGAGCCCCATTGGAAAAAGGAGCCCTGAGTTTATATAAAGACAGTTTATAAGCCATGATGTCATGGTAATTTAATCTGTTTATGGATGGGATGGTCAGGGAGTAAAAGGCAGACTTGAGCTAGAAACTGCAGTAGCTGGTTTCTGAGACTGGGAGAGTGTGAAGGGTGGAAGGTGACAGTTGATATAATTAGAAGTAAGTTTCTAAGGTTTAATCGGGGGAGAGACAGGATTGTCTGAGTTTGATTGGAAAGAACCTGGAATGAAGTGTTCTGTTTTAGATACCTGGGATTAGACATTGGCAGCAGATAGAACTATGGGAGATGATGTAATCTATAGAATGAATGATGCTGCAAGGTCCAGGGTGCATTGATGAGTGTATGGAAATAGAAGACACTGTCTATGAGAGCAGAGATGGGTATGTTTGATGGTATAGTAGTTATGGTAGTGTTGTATGGTGCAGGTCTTGGGCCCTGAATAGAACAAAAGGGAACAGGGTGTATGTGTTGGAAAAGAAATGCTTGAGGACATTATGTGTTGTGAGAAGGCAAGATAGCTGGCGAGGGTGAGCTGAAATGGTTTGGATGTATGGAGAATATAAGTGCAGAGAGACTGACTTAAGAGGATATGTGTGTTAAAAGTGGTAGGAGAAAGAGATGGAAGAATGGAGGGAAAGAGGCTTTGAGCTGTTGGACCTGATCATGCAAGAGGATGAGAGATGTGCATGGGTTATAGCGAATTGGAGAGATATATACAGGGGATGACATGCTGTCCTCATAAAAACAGAAGGGACCCTTGAGATGGGAAGTAAGTATTTTTTTTTTTTTTTTTTTTTTTTTTTTTTTTTTTTTTTATACTTTGTCGCTGTCTCCCGCGTCTGCGAGGTAGCGCAAGGAAACAGACGAAAGAAATGGCCCAACCCCCCCCCCCCATACACATGTACATACACATGTCCACACACGTGTATACATACCTACACAGCTTTCCATGGTCCACCCCAGACGCCTCACATGCCTTGATTCACTCCACTGACAGCACGTCAACCCCTGTATACCACATCGCTCCAATTCACTCTATTCCTTGCCCTCCTTACACCCTCCTGCATGTTCAGGCCCCGATCACACAAAATCTTTTTCACTCCATCTTTCCACCTCCAATTTGGTCTCCCTCTTCTCCTCGTTCCCTCCACCTCCGACACATATATCCTCTTGGTCAATCTTTCCTCACTCATTCTCTCCATGTGCCCAAACCATTTCAAAACACCCTCTTCTGCTCTCTCAACCACGCTCTTTTTATTTCCACACATCTCTCTTACCCTTACGTTACTTACTCGATCAAACCACCTCACACCACACATTGTCCTCAAACATCTCATTTCCAGCACATCCATCCTCCTGCGCACAACTCTATCCATAGCCCACGCCTCGCAACCATACAACATTGTTGGAACCACTATTCCTTCAAACATACCCATTTTTGCTTTCCGAGATAATGTTCTCGACTTCCACACATTTTTCAAGGCTCCCAAAATTTTCGCCCCCTCCCCCACCCTATGATCCACTTCCGCTTCCATGGTTCCATCCGCTGACAGATCCACTCCCAGATATCTAAAACACTTCACTTCCTCCAGTTTTTCTCCATTCAAACTTACCTCCCAATTGACTTGACCCTCAACCCTACTGTACCTAATAACCTTGCTCTTATTCACATTTACTCTTAACTTTCTTCTTCCACACACTTTACCAAACTCAGTCACCAGCTTCTGCAGTTTCTCACATGAATCAGCCACCAGCGCTGTATCATCAGCGAACAACAACTGACTCACTTCCCAGGCTCTCTCATCCCCAACAGACTTCATACTTGCCCCTCTTTCCAGGACTCTTGCATTCACCTCCCTAACAACCCCATCCATAAACAAATTAAACAACCATGGAGACATCACACACCCCTGCCGCAAACCTACATTCACTGAGAACCAATCACTTTCCTCTCTTCCTACACGTACACATGCCTTACATCCTCGATAAAAACTTTTCACTGCTTCTAACAACTTGCCTCCCACACCATATATTCTTAATACCTTCCACAGAGCATCTCTATCAACTCTATCATATGCCTTCTCCAGATCCATAAATGCTACATACAAATCCATTTGCTTTTCTAAGTATTTCTCACATACATTCTTCAAAGCAAACACCTGATCCACACATCCTCTACCACTTCTGAAACCGCACTGCTCTTCCCCAATCTGATGCTCTGTACATGCCTTCACCCTCTCAATCAATACCCTCCCATATAATTTACCAGGAATACTCAACAAACTTATACCTCTGTAATTTGAGCACTCACTCTTATCCCCTTTGCCTTTGTACAATGGCACTATGCACGCATTCCGCCAATCCTCAGGCACCTCACCATGAGTCATACATACATTAAATAACCTTACCAACCAGTCAACAATACAGTCACCCCCTTTTTTAATAAATTCCACTGCAATACCATCCAAACCTGCTGCCTTGCCGGCTTTCATCTTCCGCAAAGCTTTTACTACCATATATACATATATGGATTTGTGTGTGTGTGTGTGTGTGTGTGTGTGTGTGTGTATGTGTGTGTGCTCTTTAGTTATTGGTTAATTCTTAGATGATAATGATGGTAATTTTCATGCTGGATTGTGTTACAATTTGCAAATGTCTTTCTTCACAAGGGAGGACATGTCGGGTGACCGTAGTTCAGGATGTCGGTCCTCGGCAGCCATGGGAGGCTCAGGGGGCCGAGGTTCCGGTGGACGAGGATCAGGTGGGCGGGGTCAGAAATCGACTAAACGTGGTGGTTGGGAGGATGCAGGGGTAGAGTTCTACCGTGAAGCATACCCCACCTCTGTTGACAACATCTATGACACGAGAATCACCACCCTTCTGCCCTCCAAGAGGTACAGTGGTGAGTACAGACCTGCGTGTAATTTAGAATATTGGCAATAATGTTTACTAAAGGTCTTACCTCTGTATTTGGTTTGACTGATCTTTTCAGTTAATGGTAAGTATTACGTCCTTTAAGACAAATGGTGGATATGACAGACATTATTGATGCAGTGCCTTGAAAAACAGGCAGAAACGGCAAAGTTCTTTTGCACATGGTAGTGCACAACATATTTTTCTGATATCTAAACTGTCGCGTTTACTTCTAAAGGGGAGTTCATCAAACTTTATAGAGAACAGAGCTTTGATTCCTGATTGTTAAGAAATGATAATTCAGGCACAGTCTTAATGCTTGAAAATTGTGTATGGCAGAGAATGGTTGTGGAGCAGCGTTTAAACACACCAAAAGCAGGTCGTCAGTAACCACGTGTAGATTAAAAGGCTTGTAAATAGAAATTTGTTGATTAATGTTAATGCATTACGTAAGTTGATGTTAAGTAATGCCGTGAACTTACGATTAACATAAGTTCATACTTTTTTCCTGTGTTAAATTAAGATCATAGTTGTAAGCGCATAGAGTGGTGTGGAAAGTTACTTAAAGTGGAACGAATAGATTACGGGATCTGTGACTTACGCTGGATGCAATATGATACATGTCAGCATTTCCAAGTGATAGTGGCTACATCAGTGCCAAAGATGAAGATGACCCATTGATCTCTACCATCCTCGAACTTTCCCCTGGAAGATACTGTATCGGATGGCACATTTTAAAGATGTCCTTAGAACATACGCAATGTCGGGTTAAGCTGGATGATTCTTGAGATGATTAGTTAGCCTAGTCACTGCCCCCACATGTTTTGGTGTAGCGAAGACATTGCAGGTACTCATAAAAGATTTAACTTGTAGTGTTACGCTGATACAGGTGAATGTGAGGCAGGTTACGGAGATGGGTTGATTGCAAGGCAAGAGATAACGAGAGTGCTAATTGGTCACGTGTGCTATTGGTACACTTCCTGATAGCTCTGTGTATTTGATTATTTTGTGTATTTAGAGAGTTTTTAAGCGCGTGTGTGTGTATGTAGTGGGAGTTTTACACTCGTGGAGCGCTCTCATTTAAGTGCAATATGCGTTTGCATGCGAGCAGCATATCGGTGTCATACTTTGGTAGAAATATGATAATTTATACGGTCTTGGAGGGCAGGAGGTCGATGATCAAGCTAGTGTACACTGGGCCTATGTACTTTTCATTAAAGGAAAGAGAATTGTACTTGCATGAGAGGGGTGAGGGGGAGCTCAGTTCGGCTACAAGTGTTCCTGGCAGAGGATGCGGCCACAGCCGTGTTGGGGAGCGTACTCGACTTATCGCCCTTCGCATCGCTATACTCACCCTACCCAGTGCCAGCCACAAGGCCCATAGTTCCTTACTCGCCTGCCACCATGCCCACACATCACTGTAAACTCTCATAACGAACGAATTTACTGCAGGGAGACGTAGAGATGATTTTGCCGTGGTTTGGGATTAGCCGTGTTTCAGTTGAATTGAGGTGCCATGTCTTGGTTAGGCCAGTGGCCAGAGTCCCTCTGTAGTAGTTGGACCGACCTGTTGGCACGTGTATTGCTCCGGAGCAGTTAGTTACCACACTGCTGAGTGTGTGTGTTGTGGTGGTGGTGGCCCACCTCGCCAAACGTATTACACAAACTTACAAATATGTGTTCTCACCACCGCTGCTAACTGACCAGTACTGGTGGATCTTCCGTCAGTGGGGTCATTATAATGATGGTGTTTTGATAATTGTTCTCTCTTTTTTGTGATAGCTGGAATGAAGAGAACGTTACTTCACTGTTGATGATTGCAGTGATGATATGAAAGCATCTTCAGTTTTTTGACCATTGCAGTGATAAAGTGGGAGCCTCTTTAATTCATGAACGTTACAGTGATAAAGCGAAAGCTTTTCCACTTTAGTGATCGTTACAGTGATGAAAAGTCTTGATTTTTGTGATCTTTACTGTGATAAAGTCTTGATTTTTTATCGACGCTGACTATTAACGCTGATGATATGATGTCCTTTTAACTTTAGTGATCAATACACTGGTAACATTAAAGTTTCATCGCTGTTCTGCAATCATATGATAATATGAAAGCAAAATCCATCACATGATTAGCGTGATCGTGCTTTATCTGGTGCCATCGTTACAGTGATCTCATGAAAGCTTTGCCAGTGCCATCAATTACAGTGATCACATGAAAGCTTTGCCAGTCAGTGTGTGTGTTTTCAGTTATTGTACTAATAGGCTACATATGTGTCATGTAAATTGTGTGGGAGAAACTATGCATCCGGATAACTGGGATTTTAAAGTTTCGTTTCCTGTGTTCATTTCCGTATTACTGTGATGTCGTTACTGAGCCTGTGTTCATTACGATTTCGTCTGTTTTTTATCATTACAGTGATTAAGTGATTACCATTTCATGTTGTGCAGAACAGTTATGACATGTCTCGACAGAGTTCCCATTTCTTCTAACACTTGTATTTATGTATTTAAATCTGTGTGGCCCGTTTTTTTTTTATGATTCACTTCAAAGTCTGGCTTCGAAGAGGACTTTAACCCGTGACTGTGTGTTCGTAAATAGAAAATTATCATATTTGGTGTATGGGGGGGAACGAACGCAATGTTCCGGGAAGCTGTTTTATCACACCCATTCGGCTGGGTTGCATCGTACTGGAGAATTTGTGACTTTGTTTGGATGGATGAGGGAATAGTTTTCACGTCAGTGGACGTGAGATGAGGTGGCCGTGCCATGGTTGTGTGGCCGTAGGGGAAGTAGTAGTCGGAAGCACCAGCTGTGGTGGCACCTATGACGTGGGGATCCAGTTTCATGTGCTGTAATGATGTCCTTTGTTGAGTGACACGTGTGTTGATTATAGAATAATGAGGGTGGTGTGTGGTTGCCAGCGTGTGTAAAGCAGGCCTTATATGTAGTTCATTCATGAGTGGCAGGGGTGGGTTATAACAGCTGCTGTCTTCTTCACTGGGGTGTCGTCACTCATGAGTGGCGCGGGTGATTGCATGGTTTGTTTATCAGGGTCTGGCTCGAGCGTGCTCAGGGTGACTTAATATGACTGGCAGGTGAGGTTACCGTCGCGTCTTGGGGAGGGCGAGACTTGATTATGCTGCGTCGCGTTCCAAGATGATCTGGTCTCGCCGGAGCATGACGGTACGACCCTTGAGCACGACGTTACGACCCTTGGGTATGATATGGCTTGGTCTTTGACCTTGACCTGAGGGGTCGTACGCCCTTAACGGACAGACCAATGGTCGTACCGTCGTCGTGCTCGAGGGTCGTTCCGTCGTGCTCAAGGACCACACTGTCTTCCTCAGGGTGTTGCGAGCACTTGCTTGCTCATGTGCAGTTGTCCGGCATGATGTGAGCGACCCAATAACAAAGACCCTGGAGGTATGCCAAGTGTGGAGATGGCCACGTGTCAAGTGCTGTTTCATCACCTAGTATAAAACCCCCGGTGCTCCGCAATAAAAGTAAATTGATTGGATCACCTGAAGATTCGCTCCCCAGCTTTTATTTAGGCTGGGTTAGATTAATAAAGTCAGGTTACAGTACAAGACTAACTTCAGTTAGTAGATTAGTTAGATCAGGTTACGTTAGATATAAGCCGGCTAAAGTCAACCTATCCTAGTGGTAGACAAGCTGTCAAACTTCAACCTAGCCTAGCACTACCTCGACAAGCGTTCGGGAGCAGTTCTTGGATGATTTAGTTTAGTTTTATCTTGCTTTCCACATTTTCCTCATCTGTTATTATGAACTGCCTTTTCCCTTCCACCTGGTGACTTCAGAAACTATGTGGACATGCGCAAACATCCACTCTGGTGCTTTGGAGTGTCCGTATTCATTGTGTTTCGTTGAGGCTTTAGTTAAGGTGGAGTCGTATGTTCCCACAAGGCCAGAGAGGTTCATGTGATCCTCTTTGGTGTTATTCAGTAGTGCTGAAGTGTTACCCTTCCCCCAGTGTGTGTGTGTGAGTGGACAGTTCTTGACCTACAGCGCCTGCTATTGGTATTGTTGCGTCACTTCCATGGTGACTAGCGGTAGTGGGGAGGAAGGAGGGGGGAGGCGTGGATGGCAACATTGTTGCCGGGCTGGCAGTCCGGGTTGCCCGGAGCCGCCTACCGTTGTGCCGTCCGGCAGGAGGGGATGGGTGTTATGACGTCTGGCGTGGTGGTCCTGATCATGCTTATTGTGTCCATGAGAGAGAGAGAGAGAGAGAGAGAGAGAGAGAGAGAGAGAGAGAGAGAGAGAGAGAGAGAGAGAGAGAGAGAGGCATCTATGTAACTGGACGAAACCTCGCCATGGAGTATGGTATGCGTACTTATAGCATAAATCTAAGACTTATGCCGTGCGTATTGCATGGTTGTTGACAACTTGTGGTGCCTGTAGATATGTTTTTTTTTGTCATTATATAATCTTAGATATTTCTGTACTCACACCCTGTAGTGTTTTTGTTTCTCTTGGCACAACACTCAAGTCTCAACATCTCTCTAGCCTCTCTTTTACACACATTTGGTACCTTTTTTTTGGTAAATTTTTACGATTTGTACAGTTTAATTAGTTTGCTAGGTTTCATGTTTTCAGTCCTGGTACGTTTTCTTTGTTTCATTCGTATCCGTTGTCAACAATGAAAATCATGGCTCTTTCTCTGCTTCGTGTAGCTGTAGTGATAGAAATGCAGGTCACGAGAGACGTTCCTTGACGAGACTCTACTCTCAGTAATACGGTTGTGCCAGTGAAGACTTACGTCACTCGCGGTGTAAACTCGAGCGGGCGGAGTCCGGCAGTACATGCTCCGTATGTCGATGGGTAAAGCGTGGAAATACCTTTTCCATATTTGTTTTGTTCGATGAGAACAAATTAGAGATGGAAAGACAGAGTGAAAAGAAGATATTCAGGGTGAAAAGCGTGCCCGGGATAGGTTAATTAGAGCGAGGTGGTATACGGGGGGCGACGTGCTGGCATTGGAGCAACTCAAGAGCATCGGTGCATCGAAGATATCTAGAGAATGGAGAGCTCGGCGCTACCTCGATGACGCAGGTAACGGCGAACAAGTATGGAAGTAAAGATCTCTCTCGTATACTCTCAGGAATATTTGCAGTTTAAATTACTGTTTCTTCCCCTTATGTGAGGCTCCTCCCGCTGGGTTTGTGCCCTGTCTTCAGCCACGCATGAATTATCATCTCTTTCTCTCTTCCCCTTTATAGACTGTACGTTTTCTTCTCTTTTATCGTGTAATGGTAGTTAAGAGGGAGCGCTCACGACACACCAGTGTTATCGTGTGGGATGGCAAGATTTTTACGCTGCCTTGGGTTGAATGCCAGCCGCAGCCCAAGTCTGGATGAGGCAGAGAGAAAATGCGGCTGCCTGGGTCGAGAGAGAGAGAGAGAGAGAGAGAGAGAGAGAGAGAGAGAGAGAGAGAGAGAGAGAGAGAGAGAGAGAGATGACCCCTTAAGTGCCTTTTAGGTCCGTTTCTGTGTATGGTGTGATTCGTAGAGCGAGTGTATCGATCTTTATAGGAATTAAACTGGGCGGTGTAGTACGTACCCTTGGCGGATGTTGGGAGACAGTCTTGCATGAACCCAGGTTGCTAGACTTATGAAGAAGGGGAAAAAAAAAGGTTGTCAGGATATAAAACCTTGAGAACTACATGTAGAGTTACGGGAAGAGGGGAGAAGAGAGACTTTACGTAGATTGCACAGGATGGGAGGAAGACCTCTGGTGCTAGTTTGAGGAACCTGGACAGATAACAACTGCTCTCTAGGGGCGTTCTCTCCCCAGTCGATTGAGGGGAGACGTCTCGCGGTATTTTTACGAGGTTCCTCTCAGACGGTGGCACTATAGGTGTGTGTCTGTGTTTGTGTCTGTCTGTGTGTATCTCACCGTATCCCTCCTGGCTCGCTACCCTCTTCTGGTCACGTAACGCGGAGGGTGATCCAGTAGGGGTGGTGGGGATGGTTGGGTGAGGCAAGGGAGAGGAGGGATCGCATTATCCGGCTTGCGATCTGTGGGGGTGGGTGGGTGGGTAAGAGTTAAGGGAGGTGGGCTGCTGATATATCCGAGCTGGGTCGTGTCTGTCTCGCAGGAAAGGTCACACCGCCTGGGAATATATATATATATATATATATATATATATATATATATATATATATATATATATATATATATATATATATATATAATATCGACGACCCAGCCAAGGGTGGATTTCACTCGGGGGCTCAGGGTTCGCCCTGAACTGAGATGGCTCCCTCGCCGAGGAGGGAGGAGTACCTGAACGTAGATTAATACGAGCGCGGAGAACGTACACCCGAGTACCCAGTTTTATTGCCCTCAATAAAGCGGCAGAAGATGGTGATCAATTGCCTTTGTTGTGGGGACGGTAGTGGCGGCGGCGCCGGAGGTTGGGGAGGGGCGGGCTGTGGTGCACCCAGAGCTCCCCCACCATCCCCTGGGCGGCGGTATAATAGTCGGCCTGTTCACTGGGTCCGCCGCACGAACTGACCCAACACACACACACACACACACGCGCGCACCAACCCACCTCCCCCGCTCCCCACAATGCCCGTATGTTCGCTTCTTCTCCGTTCGAGACGGAGGGAAGACGTGGGTGTGTATTTACCTATTTGTACCGTCCTGTGAGGGAGTTTGCCATCCCTCTGGGTGATCCGTGGCTTGTGTGATTTACTGGTCGAGTGGTACGGGGAGAGAGTTCTGCTCTCGTGTTGCCCCGTCTTTTATCCTTGATTCTTGTCTACGTACACACACACACACACACACACACACACACACACACACACACACACACACACACACACACACACACACACACACCATCCTAAGCCAGGTACCCGTTTATCGGCCAGCCTTGAGGGGAGGATGAACACCTGGGTTGGATGTTGGCCGACTGCCGCGTCCAGGATATGAACCCATGTGGGCCCGACCATGGGTACGCCCGGAGCGACTCATGGTCAGTAACGCTGTCCACTACATCACGAGAGGCCCGTGTGTGTGTGTGTGTGTGTGTGTGTGTGTGTGTGTGTGTGTGTAATCATTTACTTGTGCATGACGTGGAGAGGGAGTTGTATACTCGTAGGGCCACATGTCATGAACTTCCTCATCCATCATGCAACTTCCGTATATCGTCCACATTTACATTTTCTTCACTCAGTACATTCCACTGGTCCACTACTCGTATACTGCAGAAGTACTTCTTTACATCTTTTGTAACAAGTTCCGCTCGTAATGTTATGTTACGTCCTCTTGTTGTTCTGTCTACGTCACTGCCAACGTGATCAGACGGATGTTAGAAATTCGTGGATGTGAAAAAAAGTCATCTCGTAACTCATGTGTCTTGAATGAAGGACAGATTAATGGCCTCATCACTCAGAGAAGACTGAGTTCTCTTGATTGCGATACCCGTCTTCGCTGCTCTGGACCTTCTCTGTTGGTTCTTTGTCCTTCATCAATGGGCGTGACGAAATTGGAAGCATATTCTAGTTTTACTCAAGTTACGTCAGAGATCGATGCCTAGTTCCCTAACCGTGTGTACTTCATTTCAGTTCTTATTTAACCCAGTAGACGGTGTGTGTGTGTGTGTGTGTGTGTGTGTGTGTGTGTGTGTGTGTGTCCTTTACAGATACCCCGAGAATGCGTCTGTGGCGACAGCTTTAATGCAATGTCGACTCCCAAGACCCTTTCATATACAGATTCCATCAGCTTGCTTCCAGCTGGATATGTAGGTGTGTCTGGGTGTGCGCGTGTCCGTCTCTTTGTATCTGTTTTTATGTTTGCCTTTGATTGTGTGTGTGTGTGTGTGTGTGTGTGTGTGTGTGTGTGTAGGTTGCCCCGTGGGTCCTGATGTACTCAGCAGTGGATGGGAGCGTTCAGTGTTGGTGGTGGTGATGGGTGAGCCCAGCGCTTGCCTGCCTGCGTGCAGGGCCCGAGGCGTCGCTAGTGCATCGTACTACCTGCAAGCAATCCTCCACCGCCCATTACCCCAGACTGCCATTACCCCAGACTGCCATTACCCCGCGGGGTAGCTAGGAATCCGCCTTTACCGCCATGCCACACGAGGAATAAGAACCACTTTGTGACAGGTCATACCTCGGAAGGTGTGATCACTCGCCTCTTCTTGGATAACTCTGGCGTCTGTGATAACCAACATCCACTGATACATAAAAAAAAAGAAAACTTTTGGTTACGATAACTTGTTTTCACTGGGAGTCTGGGCAACAGGACCACGCCTCACCATCCCCCCCCCACACCCCTCCGAAGACTCATTATCTCGCATCTTACCCTCCCGTGGTCTGTCGGGCCTTGTCCAGAGGTCTTGCGTGATCTGCTGAAGGAGGTCTTCAAGAGCGAGGGTGTAGGAGCGACTAACACACACACACACGCACACACACACACACACACACACACACACACACACACACACACACACCGTTCGAGTCCATGGGCAGAGCTGCCCTTATGGTTTTTCGGGGAGTTAACAAACTTGATCGTAGATGGTGGTGGCCACACTGTGGCTAGAGACTGACTGACAGCCTTGTGGTGTTGCGTCACGCGAGGTGCATGTGTTTGTGTGTGTGTGTGCGTGTTGCGTCCTCCCTCTGTGGCCCATGCGTGTTGCGTCCTCCCTCTGTGGCTCATGTGTGTTGCGTCCTCCCTCTGTGGCTCATGTGTGTTGCGT
Source organism: Panulirus ornatus (assembly GCF_036320965.1). Lineage (NCBI taxonomy): Eukaryota > Metazoa > Arthropoda > Malacostraca > Decapoda > Palinuridae > Panulirus > Panulirus ornatus. The sequence continues at coordinate 4,193,637 of NC_092296.1, forward strand.
CATGTGTGGCCCGCTCATGCATCCCAGACATATTCCCTCGTACACACGGCCGGTGTGGCACAGTAGCTCCCTTGTGTCTGTGGTCCCCCCTCCCTCCCAAGCAGAGTGTCACCCACCTCAGCGATATTTACGTCAGCGGCGGGTTTTATTTAGACCTCCTGACACTCGTGCGAAAACCTGCTCCTCAGATCATGGAAATGTGTGTGTGTGTGTGTGTGTGTGTGTGTGTGTGTGTGTCAGGACAGCAGTACACGCCATCATCATCATCTGTTCCTAACGATTCATTTATTTGCATCTTGTATGCTTTTGTAAGTTGATGTTTTTGTTTTTGTTGTGCATGGCTGGTGGTTGGGAACACCCAGGTTATCAGATTTTATTTACGTATTAAACATCACCCTTTATATATATATATATATATATATATATATATATATATATATATATATATATATATATATATATATATATATATATTACGAATGAACGAGACTGATTGATTTCCCTACAGTTGGGGGGAACTGATGGATGGCAATATATGCAAATTTCATGGTACTCGAACTGCCCAAGTGGTAGTTACTCGTCATGTAAAGTTAGATGAATAGTATACATCACAGGGAACACTTAGAGTCTGATCTTTTGATAATGTTCTGTTCTCTCGTACAAGACGAAGGGGGCGATCAGTCATGACCCTTTGTGAGGTGATTTCATCGGAATTTTGTAGGCGAGGCACAGGAGGAGGAAGGTAAGTGTGAGGAGAGTGTATTGTGAGGCAAAGTGTCTGGTGTTCCGTGATGTGGTGGTTGTATGCGGGATCGTAATAACTCGAGGGAACCAGCACCTTACACAATCACAGGGAACCACCACCTTAGCCAATCCGGTCAGGCTGTTGTCAAACTCACATTTGTTATGAACAGATCGTGTGAGAATCGTGATTGGCGACCTAACATGATTCTCCAGCGCCCTCTTCACGCCAGTACATATTTCTCCCTCAGGAGAAGAATCAAATTATTAACCCTGGAATCGTCGTCACTAAGTTATCTTCTGTGTGTGTGTGTGTCATGAACGCATTGAAACCCTCCGGTGAAGCACCGAACCTTCGGCGTTGAGGAACAATACCGTTGTGAGTTTACGGTAAGATCCCACTTCTTTACCATACAGTGTCGGGCGCATTGACACGATTAGTATTGCAGGTATGGTGGGGGAGGAGGAGGGAGGGTCGGTGGCAGATAACCAGCAGGAGGTGGTGGACTCCCGACAATAGACAAACAAAGGAAGAATGGTCGTGGAAAGTGATGGAATCTCGGGCATGAAGAGGTTCAGTGGGGGTTCGTGGCGGCGCCCTGCGGGTACAGTTGGTGTTTGTTTGGCATGTAGAGAGAATTGAGAAGGGTCTCTCTCTCTCTCTCTCTCTCTCTCTCTCTCTCTCTCTCTCTCTCTCTCTCTCTCTCTCTCTCTCTCTCTCTCTCTTCTCTCTTCCTCCGTTATTCTCCTCCCGCAATGGTGATGACTCTTACCTCCTCCTCCCGCCTGGATGACAAAGATCATTGCGACGCCTCCCCTTCCCTGGGGGAAGGTTAGACGTGGCTCAAGGCTTTAGCGGAAACCATGACGTGGTCCCGGTTTCCCCCAGTACGGTACCTTTGAGGCTGGGAATGTTTACAGTGAGGGAACGGCCGACGCCATAGCCAAGACGGTGGGCTGGAGTGGTCTGGGTGACTTTAGAATGCTCCCCCAGTGTTGAGGGATAGATAACCGCCTGGGTGTAAGTGTGGGGTGAGGTGTACACGGTATTCTTAACACCCCACATCTACCCCCATGACCGCACCATCACCAGTCATCCTGCGAGCCACCTCAGCCCTCGTATCATCCAGGGTTGAAGTCGTTCTCCTGGTTGTCGCACACACACACACACACACACACACACACACACACACACACACAGTTCCCCGGCCAAGCCACAGTCTCTTGCCTCGGGTTTGAGGGAGGAGCGGATGTGCCATCTCTCTCTCTCTCTCTCTCTCTCTCTCTCTCTCTCTCTCTCTCTCTCTCTCTCTCTCTCTCTCTCTCTCTCTCTACCTTGGCTCCATTGTGTACATCATGAAGTTGTATGTCTTGAGAGATAAAGCATGAGAGATTAAGGACGTGAAGAAGGGTTTAGGGGAGGGATTAAAGATGGGAGAGAGGATCATCTTTATCACACGTGGGGGAGATTAGGCTGTGAAGCTCAGCTGGGGAGGCTAACACACTCTGCCAGGCACATTTATGGGAACTGGTGGACAGGTTAAGTCCATCTCTTGGGGAATCTTGTGACTAAGACCATATAACCTCATGTACGTGAAAATGAATCCAAATCCTTCCCACAGGTACACCAGGAGATGTGTTGTGAGTTAAGGAGCATCTAGTCAAGTGATTCAGTAGGGAGAGTTATAGATGATGATGTAAGGATATGTGAGGAAGTGAACGACAATTTCAAAAGTGTTTACGCAGTGGGAGACACGAATAGCCCTCATTACCAGTGGTACAGAAGTGGGAGGAGGTCTTTAGAAAGCATTGGCATATCTACAAAGGACGTTAACAAAACACTAAATGGCCTTGACCCATTAAAAGTTCATGGACCTCATGCTTTTTCACCATACTTGCAAAAGACGTCAGCCAATACACGTGACCATCTTCGTGGAATGATGTGCAGGGTGTCGTTAAACGAAGCCCCAAGGTGGTGGAAAAGTGGCAAACGTCATACCTGTCTTAAGGAAGCCAGGGAAGAGGCACTGAACCTCAGGACTGGTCACCCGCACGAGTGTGGACCTGCCATGGTATGGGAAAAGATAACCAGGAAAGAAGCTTCGTGAATACGTGCGTGAGAAGGACTTGGAAGCTGGCATCGCCCCTAAACCTGTCGCTTGAGTTCTACCTTAGGTGTCTTCTGGCAGGTATTACAAATACGTGTAAGTTCATGGGTCGGGCAACACTGGGCAAGGTGTCCCCCGTCGTAAATAAAGGCCAATACCAGAAAGCGCTTCCTCCAATTTTGTCACCTCAGTTGACGGAATAGGAAGAACTGACGAAGAAGGTCTAGGGGAGGTCAACAACACTCAGAATTTGGAGAGTTCGGTTACAGGGAGAGAGAGGCTCAAGGCCTTGAATTTGCCCGCTGTGTAAGAGAGAAGAGCGAGGGGTGACCTGATCGCAGCCTTTAACTTTGTAAACCAGATTGACGACGTAGACTGCGGTCAGTTATCTGGAGGTAGACCAACCAGAGGACATAGCATGAAATTAAGCCAGAAATTTTGTTTAAAGAACTTGTGAAAGGAGTATTTTTTCTTTATTGCATGAGTGATGATGAATGATGAGTGGATGAGAGTGAATGAGGAAATGATATGTGCAGACAGCATACACTGAGTTTTAAAATGTTATTCGACTGTGGAGAAGGTTCTCTGACAGATGTGGGCCCCACAAGTGTCAGATTCCCTTCCTGTGTAGTACAAGTGACTAATACCAAGTGATTACACACACACACACACACATACACACACACACACACACACACACACACACACACACACACACACACACACACACACACACACGTGTGGGTGGGCAAGCAGAGGCGACTGCGGAAGACCCCGGGGACAAAGAAGTTTGCCTGCCAGTCAAATAGAGGCGGACAAAAGGGTACGAGAGAGAGAGAGAGAGAGAGAGAGAGAGGTCACCTTGTGTGAATGCGGTAGTGGGACGAGAGAGAGAGAGCGTGTTTACGTATATATAATATCTAACAGAAACACTCCGTCCACACTCAAGGTTCACTGGGAAGTAGACGAGTGAGACTGTAGCATTGCCTGGAAGGGCCGACTGATGAAGGGCAGTACCCACGCAGGTGAACGAAAGCCATTTGTGGAGGGGAAGGGACGTGACGTAAGACTGTGACGTGGGTTTCTAGCCCGTGTGACGCACAGCCTCATGTCCCCCCCAACCCCTTTCCCCTCCGGCTGATGTAACGGCAGTTGGAGACGCTGACCACGACCTGTATTGAGGATGAAAGGCCATGTATAGAGCAACGAGGTGGTGGGGGTCTTCCAGGGCGAGGACGTTGGTCATGCGCTTTAAACAGGGTGTTGAGCACTGTCATACGATCGTTGACCACACTGAACACGATCGTTGAGCACTCTGACACGATCGTTGAGTACTCTGATACGATCGTTGAGCGCTGTGATACGATCTTTGAGCACTGTGACGCGATCGTCGAGCACGACGCGTGGGTAGCCAACTCTTCAGATAGCAGCAGCAAGAGACACCTCATATTCCTGCACGTTCGTACAGTACTTTATATTCCATGTGCTCTCGCTTCTGCTGCCGCTGCTCAAAGCTTATAATGCTTATGAAGTGCGACGACCACTTCACGTACTGTGTTCCCCTGTGTTTACCAACGCTCTTTGCCCGTCCGAACCTCCTCAGGTCAGCCTAACACTACGAGGCAAACACACAGTTTAACAGAGACTGGTGTCCGTAACTTCTTCCCTCAAGAATAAACATCTGCAGGAGTCACACTGTGGTGTATAAAGCTGTGTAGTTCTTATAGTGGTGGATTGTGCCTGTCTTTTCCACTTCTTACTCTCCTGATGGTGTTACGGTTGAAGTGTGTGTGATTCTTCAGCAAGAGCAGGGATAGTCTGAGTGCGCTCTGGTCTTCCTACGGGTCCTCGCTGGCCCAGGGACGGACCCCCCCTCACACACAAGCTATGAAGACCCGTCTTAAGTATGGGTGACACGCGACTGCTCTTCAGTAATATCAATCGTGCACGCAGGCAGACGGTCGGTCCTCAGTTCCACTGCAAGATCTACAACGAGTCTGCTTTTTTTTTCTTTATCCATTTTTAGCGCTACTCTACAGATACCCTTACTGTAGGTTTTGAAAATGTTGCTCATACTCGGTAGAACCTGTAAGATGAGCACGCGCTCATGTAGCCGTCCTCTGCTAGTCTGACCCCCACGAACTGAGAACCAGCCATATTTTCAAACATTCAAATGGATCTGTCCGCTTCTTAACACTACCACACGCCTGTGTCTGGCTGGTTGGTGCTGTTCCTCACACGTTCCCAGCAGCCGTCACCATCCTAGCCCACCTGACAAGGTTTATTATTATTATTATTATCCATTTCTAAGGGGCTGGCCTGTTCCCAAGCAGTCTTTGGTTCCTAGCCAAACGGTTCGCAAGGTTCTTCTTAAGATGATGAACGTATTTATGTATCTTTTATACCTAACGTAACATAGGTTGTGAGGTTTGGTCAAAGGTTAAGAGGTTTGGTCAAGTGGTCTGCGCGTTTAAGCACCAAAAGCGCGCATGACTCCGAAAAACAGTTTTGCAGTTTCCGAGAGGAAATGAAAGCGGAATGAGAATCAAGGGAAGGGAAGTTGCATGACCCGACGGACTTTGTCTCTGATGCTGCAACTTGCATGCAACATACACCACCGTCAGCGGAGACCTGTTTAACTCATAACCCCACAGAGGTGGGCGAATCTAGCTAATCGTACTTACTGATCAATATATATATATATATATATATATATATATATATATATATATATATATATATATATAATGAAAACGAGGGGATAGAATCCTGTTCGTAGTGTCTTGCTTCACTTGTCTATGCGAGACCGACCGCCGTTGCACCCGCCATAACAGACCGCTACTTTAATGTGTTCCCTCAGCCTTCCTCCCTCCCTACCCGCGTCCTGCGTGTCAGTATATTGACATGTGTAAAAGCGGTAGCAGCAGCAAACTACGCGCAGCACATGTGTTCATAGGTGTGGATGTAACAGGTGTGCGGTGGCAGGCAATTGTGGGAGTAGCGGCGGCTGCGGCAGTAGCAAGTTGGGAGGCGCCCGGCTACCGTCAGCCACACCCGCCGTCAGCTGCCGTTTGCTTGCCCTCCAGCGTTATAACGTCATGCACTTCGTGGTCGTGTACTTTAGTCGAGCTTCGCCGTTTATTTCTACATTTCTTTTTAGCTCGTACAAACAAGACTGAATGTGAATGTTGCTGACTATATTGTCGATTAGGAATAATATAATCGAAGGATAATGAAATTGATTCAGATGTAGATTCTTTTCCTCTGAGCAGTTTCTCCAGTTATTGAAATGTTTAATCCTTACTTGTATGGAACATTACTTTCGTGTCAGAGGACGTTCTTGCCCACCGTTATAGAGGGAGTCGAGTTCAAAGCATTCCAGCTCATCTCCCCCCACCCAGCCTAGCCACAAAACTGGTCCTACTTGCCCCGCGCCTCTCGCTTGGTTGACTTTCCCCGCGGCTGCTGCTGCTTATTATATTATCCTTTGTTTCTGGTCACTAGTGTTGGGTGCTCGTCTGCCCTCACCATCAGCTAGACCCCGTAATACTCGGGCGAGCTGCTACGTTGTATGATAACTGACCATCGGTTACTCAATCGTGGGCGATTGAGTTTTTTTTCTTTTCACTCCCTCGAGGGTTTTGAACACTTTGCCTTCTCTTGCCATTCCTAAAAACTACAACTTGACCCTTCTTTTCTTGGGGAATTTTCCAACTCTATTTCCTCCTCCTCCTCCTCTCTCTCTTACCGTTTCGCGGTTCAGTTTAGGCCTAGCTGCGATGTGGACTTTGGTCCGTGATCGATAACTGGAACTTCCAGTGGATAGTATATATATATATATATATATATATATATATATATATATATATATATATATATATATAGTTCTTTTGATATACGTTCCTTGCAATACTTGCCTTTTTCATGTGTAAATAGTTGCTACTCCAGCCTTAGCCAGAGGAGCCCCGACGTCGGGATTGAAGAAACAACGGCCTTATTTGCACACACACCCAGTCTCCAGCTTTGTGCTATGTACTGCAACCAGAGCATGCTATGCAGAGCCAAGCACAATGTGCGTTCACAGACTCTGTAATAGACTCGAATGTCAACCGTTGGAAAAGATGATTTGTGACCTAAAGGACGCGCCTAACGCTGAGAGAGAGAGGGAGAGAGAGAGGAAGCACTTGCTGTAGGGCGTTCCCTGCTACCCAGAAAGTTTGAATGATACACAAAGGTCGGTGCGCGGGTCCATGGTGCCGTGAAAATTTAAAACCCCCCTTGGTTAAACCCTCTGATACCCCTTGCAAATTCAAATTACAGTTATAGGAAAAGAATTACGAATACACGATATAGAAGAGAAATCCATTTATATATCTATCTATCTATCTATCTGTCTATCTTTATATATATATATATATATATATATATATATATATATATATATATATATATGAGAGCTAGAGAGAGAAGCCCACATATATTACCTCTGTAGGACCTTTGGTGTGATAGATAACCAGCGGATTGCATGATTAAAGTTTTGATTCCGTCGAAATGGCATCTCAAATCGCAGAATATTTAGATTGAATTTGAAAATAAGTGAAAACTAAACGAATCTACATCCCAGAGAAATTAATCACATCTGGAGGCATGGGATTTCGACAAGGCTATTTTGCTCATATATCGGTAGCATCAGACTGGCAACATGAAAGCGATCGCAACTGATGATTTTCAGATGATGCATTTCTCTGATAATAAAATGTGCTTGAATATACATGCCGAATTCAGCAATTAAGACTTGTTGAACGTTTGAGATAGCACCGACTTAGGAAGGGATAATGCTATCACAAGTTAGTTTTTTTTTTTTTTTAGGATGCACGAACGAAGCATTTTGCATTTTTGTAAGAAAGGAATGAAATATATTGGCATACAGTCTGGACTCGCGTGACGTTCCCAACCCCTCTGACGCGTTGGCCTTCGCTGTGGATTGTGGACACGGTTACCATTGGCGAATACATTTCCCTCTTTTTTCTTTTTTTTTTTACATATTCATATTTTACTAGTTTCAACCTTCCGACCAATTTACATGTATTTTGCATTTATGATAAAGTTGTGCAATTCATTGCTTCATCACTCTACCTTATTCAGTGGCTCACTTTATCCCAAGCCCACATATATTACCTCTGTAGGACCTTTGGTGTGATAGATAACCAGCGGATTGCATGATTAAAGTTTTGATTCCGTCGAAATGGCATCTCAAATCGCAGAATATTTAGATTGAATTTGAAAATAAGTGAAAACTAAACGAATCTACATCCCAGAGAAATTAATCACATCTGGAGGCATGGGATTTCGACAAGGCTATTTTGCTCATATATCGGTAGCATCAGACTGGCAACATGAAAGCGATCGCAACTGATGATTTTCAGATGATGCATTTCTCTGATAATAAAATGTGCTTGAATATACATGCCGAATTCAGCAATTAAGACTTGTTGAACGTTTGAGATAGCACCGACTTAGGAAGGGATAATGCTATCACAAGTTAGTTTTTTTTTTTTTTTTTAGGATGCACGAACGAAGCATTTTGCATTTTTGTAAGAAAGGAATGAAATATATTGGCATACAGTCTGGACTCGCGTGACGTTCCCAACCCCTCTGACGCGTTGGCCTTCGCTGTGGATTGTGGACACGGTTACCATTGGCGAATACATTTCCCTCTTTTTTCTTTTTTTTTTTACATATTCATATTTTACTAGTTTCAACCTTCCGACCAATTTACATGTATTTTGCATTTATGATAAAGTTGTGCAATTCATTGCTTCATCACTTAGCCATTTTGATTTACAGAACTCTTAAACCAGTATTTTTCTCTGCTTAAATATGCTCCTCTTACAGTGTGCAGTTGTGATTTGTGTTCATATTAGGATATTCCCAGTTTTATACTGTAGCTTAGGCTTCACCTTCAAAAGCATCAGTCTGCCCGTGGCATTCCCAACACCGATGCCATTTACATCCATCCATCCATCCATCAACACACATCTGTATCTTGGTTCCGTAGTTATTTTACCTTTATTTTAGTTCCTTCTGACGGTCAAATATCACACGAGTATGATATATGACCAGGTTAATTATTAGGCAGTATCTCCGCCTCCGGAAGCTGCCATGGCCGTTGATAACAATAATGATGTCAGCAGCCATTGGGACACAACACCATCCTCCGCCCATCTCGCTTTACTGAAGCCTCATTACTGGCTCTATAGTGATGTTCTCTGGGCTGTTAATTGCTATCGAGGCTACAAGTTCGTAGATGAGTCAGGAGATGTTAGAATCTTTTCATGTTAGTAATGGCTTCGATTAATGCCACGAACGAGGCGACCTTATTGACTAGGGCCGACCTAATTTAGGGTCTCTGCCGGGTAGAGACCTAGAAAATATAAGCTCATGTATGACAGGGTTGTCAGTATGGATGAATTATTGGTTATACCTTTAGTTGTTATGAGATAAGTGTGACAAAGTTGTTGTTGTGATGGCTACAGAACGTCTTTATACAAGTTGACAACATGACGGGTTTTAGTATAGCCACAGTGACCATTGTTAGTGTTGCTTTTTTTTTTTTTCATTTGGTTACAGGTTGTTAACGTGGATGAAAATGGATGCTCGGACAAATTGCTTGTGTTGATATAAAGTGTCATGATTTTGAAAGTTATAGTGGGTGCTATAGTTGTTCAAGGTGTTAGTGTTGTCACAAAGTAGGGCCATAGATTTTTTTTTTTTATTGATATTCACGAGTTACCACTGCGATCCCCGGCTCCTGTAGCCTTAAAATTACTGGATGTAACCTGCTTGTAAGTTTACAATCTTCATGGGATTAATTTGGGCTGTTTTGAATTTGAATCATCTGCCCATGAAGTGACCCCCCCCCCCCCCCACTGATTAAATGGTTATGTAGATCTTGAGATGGTGTTGGTCAGTTTCAGAAAGGATATTATCAAGGCTGCGGTAAGAGCCTGTCTTGGAAGTCATGTTGGTAGGCTTAACGTCATACCCTTTGCTGTGGTTTAGTAAGTTAATTTTATGATAGTGGGAAAAATGACTTCAGGATAGAGGCTTGTGTGAGACTTGTTTCATGAGTGATTCAAAGTTGGAAATAATGCAGCCGTAGTTGAATGAGATGCCATAAGCTGCACTAAATTATGAAGGAACATCACAAATGCAATATGGACCTTGATAGTTCCTTTGGGTTTTCCCCGATAGTGGGAAGAAAAAGGGGGTTGGGGGGAGGGTAATGAGGGAGAGGGTTCACTGATTCCCTTCCTTGCCATTTTTTTCCCCCCCTGAACTGCACTCTTTCTGTCAGTCCTGGGCCATTAGCATGTCCACAAATACTTCCATATGGTACACAACAGTTCCATTCTTGCTTCAGACCATCATTTACCATACATAACACACAGGCCTCCCTGGTGTCCTTGGGCTATAGGCTTAGTCTTACACAGCCTGTGTTCTTATATTCTGATTTGGAATGGCTGTAAATTTTTGTTCTTAAAGCAAATATATCAATGAAAGTTCAGTTGACCACAGTAGATGTCCAAATATTCTGTTGAGAAATGTGAGGGCCTTAATTGTGTATATGAAGGACGTTTGCTGATTCATCTGAGGATTGGGAAATTTTTGGAACTGGTAGATGCAAACAAAATACCTTACTGCTTACTGTACTACATATATATTACCGTGATGTTCGTTTTTTATTATATTTTTGAAATGCCAAAGTCATCTATTGGAACTAAAGTATCAAATACTAATTGCCTGATTTTTTATTGCAGGGAATGTGCATCAATACTATGTGTGAACCAAAGTGATCCCCAAAGTTTGTGGAAAGTCAAATTATGGAAGTGCCAAGACTTATGGACAACCATTTATTAATTGAAGCATGAATTAGAAAATATTTATATTTTAGCTGGATGTAAAGGTTCTGTGATCATATTAACATTTTACTTTGCTGTACTGTTAGGGACTGCATTTGCACATGGGTACACCATGAGTGAAAAGTCTCCTTTTGAGATGATTTATCATTTTCAATGGATGAAAAGGATTACAACCTTGTTGTGGAACTTCTCACTCCACAGAAACCTGGAATTTCTTTGGTACTGATGGAAGTGCAGCTTTAAAATTGGAGGAGCCCCATAAAGGAGGTTCTGGGATTATTTGATTTAATTACAACTTGTGCTCTCAGCAAGCAAGACAGAAGTCCTAGATGAGTACTAAAAGGGAAACAACTTTTAAACAGACAGTGCACGATGATAGCAGTGACAGTGAGGAGGGCATAATTGTTACTTGTGAGTGAGAGGGAAATCTCCAAAAGGATAGTGTAGAGATCTGTTCAAAACATTTAGAAATCACACCAAGCCATATTCTCTGCACATTATCATCTGCATGACACTGCTTAAGATCTGTCTTCATTTATCATATCATTCATTTACATACAACAGAGGTCATATTGGAAGGTAAGGGAACCTTCAAGGGTAAGGTGGACAAGGCAGTTGATGAGGGCATAGGAGAAATCAAACTTACAAACGTACTTTTAAGCTAAAAGCTGATTTTTCAAGCTGATTACCTCTTGACTGCACTATTTAGTCAAAGTAAAGAATGCTACATGTGAGGAGGGTCTTCTTAGCAAGACTCAAAGTAAAGAATGCTACATGTGAGGAGGGTCTTCTGAGCAGGACTCAAAGTAAAGAATACTACATGTGAGGAGGGTCTTCGTAGCAGGACTCAAAGTAAAGAATACTACATGTGAGGAGGGTCTTCTTAGCAGGACTCAAAGTAAAGAATGCTACATGTTAGGAGGGTCTTCTTAGCAGGACTCAGAGTAAAGAATGCTACATGTTAGGAGGGTCTTCTTAGCAGGACTCAAAGTAAAGAATACTACATGTTAGGAGGGTCTTCTTAGCAGGACAGTTACTGATATCGTCAGTAGTAGTGAAAATATCTCTGTATTACACATCTTAAGATGACCATATAAGAGACCTTTCTGCTGGTAATGTCTTTGCATAGTTTAGTCTTCCAGTAGCAGGAAATTGCTGTGACTGAATAATGCATTGTGGTAAACCGATGGGCAAAAATCTTAGTAGAAAAGAGACACTTTGATTGCTGGAGGATGCACAGCTTGAGAAAGGAATTGTTAAGATAAGCCATCTAGGGATTAGCTGTAGCTTTCACTACTTGAGAAAGTATACCACAGCTAAAGGCTTTTCAAAATGCATGTTTTGCAAAACCATAAAAAACAAGGTTTATAGGGGTCTGCAAAGACTTTTGGCAGTAGATATGTACTAAGATGGTTTATTTGATCATGCTGATATGTTGCTATGGGGATATTAAGCTATGCTAAGACATTAACAAGCAAAAGGTCTCCTAGTTGGTGGTCATAAGATGTGTACTTGGAGATAATTGTTCTTCTTTGTGTTGATAACATCTGACCTTGTACTGCTAAGGAGATCTTTCTTTCAGAGATAAGTAGGTTATAAAAGTGGATTTAAGCCTAAAAGTATGTTTTTAAGCTAAAATTCTCTCTTGTCCTTACCTGTTGCCTGGTCTGCTCTCCCCTGTGGAGGTTTGGTCACCTCCCATTGTGGCATTTGCATTTTGAAATTGAATGACAACAATTGAGTACAGAACTTTGGCAGTGTGACACAGCAGATAAGGTGCAGAGAATATGGCTCAGTGGGTGATTTCTGTTTGGTTTTGAGTGGATCTCTCTCCCCTGCCCTGTTGGAGTCATTATTATTTTTCTTTTTGCATACTTGCATAGTTGGTGGTATCCTGTCTTGCTTAGGATAATCAAGTGAATTGGAGAGAAATACATAGTAAAGGACACGTATAAAGTCTAGCTTGAAAACATGTTTATCATAAGCTCAGAGCCAGTTTTATGTATCTCCAAGCAGGCAGCTAAAAGTTCTTATGTTATTTGTTGATTTATTCTCTTCTTCCTATATGTTTATAAAATTTTCTCCATCCCATATTCATTTATTCACAAGGGTTCCTTGGTTGTACTGTTCTTTTTGAAATAAGGTACATAGAATGTGTGAAGGTAGTTAATTTCTGCCTTTTTGATTAGTGTATTTAATGATTTTACCTTTATTTGACTGACATATGTTTGTATAGTTACTTTAATTCATAACTTATATTGTTTTACCAAAGGGGATGGTTGTGTAATTAATTTTTTGAGAAAAGTGAAATTGCAATATATTTTTTATTTTTTTCCAATGAGTAGGAAAATTATCCTGTAAAATCATACTGTATGGGTGTGCACTTACTACTGTCCTATCTATTTTAAGGGCAGAAAGGTTATTCATGAATCCATTTCTAGTGATACTTGTTATGTATGCAATGTTTTGACTACACTGCAAGCAGTGAAGAGTGGTTTGAAAGACAGAATGTGCAGTTGAATATTTTACGAATTGAAGATCATGAAAAGCATAGTAATTGCAAAAATCATAATGACTTTTCACTAGCCAGATATAACAAAATTTATATGCTCTGATCAGAAAATCTCCCTTATGCATCAGAGATGAAATCTAGTATTGTTGATGGGCACCCTTGACATAAGCTTGCCATCTGTCTTAAAGTTTTATGATAAGCAGTTCTTATTCTGTCTGTAATTGTTACTTTTAGCTGAAATGTCTGTTCTTGATGAGAAATGCTCTTTGTTTACCAAAATGTATGGTGATACTTGTCCCATATATAATAATTAGCAGTTGCAGTACACCATAACAAAAGGTATTTGCTGTAATCCAGTCTATGGATGGTGCGTGGCCATATAGTCTGATGTTACCTAACTGCCTGGAGACATGTATAAATAAATGAATTTATATATAATGATAAGAATTTTTAATATGCTATCTCATCTGTGACATTTCATTGTCCACAATCCTCTTTATTCTACTTTTGATTAGCACTACTGATACCACATTCTTACAGCTAGATTTTGGAATGATAAGTCTAATAGCAGACACTTTTCAGTCAATTCCATTGGTAGAGGAACAGTTCGTCGCAGAGCCTCGCAAAGGAGTCGAAGATGCCAGCCAACAACAACAACGGCAACTCTCGTACATACCAGCAGAAGAGGGTCAGACACATACCTTGAAGTTCTACCAGATCTCACTCAAGGTTGAAAAGTTTTAACTTTTTCTGTGATGAATTTATTGGTGTCTTGAACTAAAATGAATAGATTATAGAATATATTTTGGTGACAACATATCCCTCCTCTGATAGTGGTGGCTTAATGCTGTGTGAGTGGATTTAAAAACTATGTTTACTTTTGATGTGGATTTCTTTCTCTAATTTAATGCATTTTGCATATGACTTAGACATTACAAGCATGGAATGAAATCACGATTTGATTAAGGGTTAAGAACTAGTATGCACAGTTATGTTCAAAAGTAAATTCCTTTTTTTGCAGTTTAGCATCTATGCACTACCACCCAAATTGCCATCTGTTTCTGCAAATTCATTCTTTTAAGAATCATAAAAGATTAATGTATTTATAAACACATCCAGTGTAAGTTATCTGCTGCCATCCTTTCATTCTGAAGCAAAAGTCGTTCTGTGTATAATACACTGTATGTCATATCTTCTTCTCTCATGACCATGTCAGAATTCATGATAAATCAAAACTTTCCATAGTTTGTGTTTTCCTGATTTTTTTTCATACATATTTGCCATTTCCCACATTTACAAGGTAGTGTTAAGAACAGAGGACTGATCCTTAGAGGAAATATCCTCACTTGGCCTCCTTCTCTGTTCCTTTTACATAAGTAAATATTTGAAAGAAGGTAAAAGATAATAGAATATGCCCTGGAGAAAGGGAAGGTGAAAAGAAGATATTTTAAAGTTGTCCTCAAATGACATTACACATTTTTTAGGAGTGGATGAGGAAGAGACATGGGAAAAGCTTCAGCAAATTCGAGCTCATGCTGTTCCCATGGAGGAAAAACGTAAACTTAAGCGACAGCTCCAGTCAGCTCCAACACTCCGAACGCGTGGGCTAGCTGCCCTGAAACTCTCAAGACGAAAATTTTTATCTCAGGTATAGATGCGCAAGTTATATGATAACTGGATCTGTATTTTAGTGGTTTTTCTTAAAAGATATTTATATAATTGAATGTATGTGCCTTTATAGTGCCCTTGCTTAAAGGCAAGGAGAACAAAACTCAAATTTTAAGGGCATAAGTCTTTTTGAGTATACTTAGTAATGTGTATTGAAGGATGGTGATAAAGTAGTGGCATGAAGAGAACATTTGAATTGGGAAGAACAATGTGGCCACAAGAGAGGTAGAAGGTGTTTAGATCAGGTGTTTGCTTTGAAGAATTTGTTTGAGAAATAACTGGAGAAAGAGAGTGAGTTGTATGAAACAGAGTTGATAAAAGAGCCCTTGTGGAAGGTGATACAAATACTTGATTTAAATGGAATTATTAGATGTAAAGAAAACTATATGTATGAGTGGGAAAGGAAAAGGAAGAATGGTATTTGAAGGTGGGTCTGGTCTGCTTCAATTGATGTTATCAAGATTGCTTTGTTTCTTTCTGAATAGGATGATGAGGGATTTTAATGCAAGGGTCATAGAGCAATGGCTAGGTCATCAGTATGCTGGGAGCGGGAGTCCATATTGGAGGTATTAATGATTAGCTGGTGTTTGCAGATGCCACACCTCTGGTGGTAGACTTTGAAAAGAGAGTAAGATAATGAGGTGAAGCAGGATGGTTAAGTGTAAGTTTGAATGGGGAAAATGAGGAGGAAGTCAAGTGCTGTAGAAACCTGAGAGTGGATGTGACAGCTGATGGAATCATGGAGGCTGAAGTAAGTCTAAGGGTAGGAGAAGGGGGCAAGGACCTTGGTGCATTAAGGAAGTTAAGATCAATGTCTTACAGAGCAAAAGATGTATATATCTGAAGGTAAGGTAGTTCTGACACTATTTTCTGGATGTGGGTCTTGGGCCCTGAATGCAAACAAAAAGAGGAGAATGGAGAATGTGTGAAGAAATATGTGGTATAACGTGGGTTGATTATATAAGGAATGACAATGAAGGAGAGAAGTGTGGTTGTTAGTGCAGTCTGATTTTGAGGATGTGTTGAAATAGTTCAGTCATATGGAGAGGATTAGAAAAGAAAGAAGCCATTAGGGTGGGCTAATGCATAATACAAACCACTTATCTAGTTGATTATCTATACTGTTTTCTCTGCTTCTGTGTAAACTTTATAATTATCAGCCTTGCTCTCCATTTCCTGCACCAGTGAGGTGGCGCCAGGAAACAGACAAAGAACAACCCATACACTCGGAAAGCAAAAATGGGTATGTTTGAAGGAATAGTGGTTCCAACAATGTTGTATGGTTGCGAGGCATGGGCTATGGATAGAGTTGTGCGCAGGAGGGTGGATGTGCTGGAAATGAGATGTTTGAGGACAATATGTGGTGTGAGGTGGTTTGATCGAGTAAGTAATAGTAGGGTAAGAGAGATGTGTGGTAATAAAAAGAGTGTGGTTGAGAGAGCAGAAGAGGGTGTTTTGAAATGGTTTGGTCACATGGAGAGAATGAGTGAGGAAAGATTGACCAAGAGGATATATGTGTCAGAGGTGGAGGGAATGAGGAGAAGTGGGAGACCAAATTGGAGGTAGAGAGATGGAGTGAAAAAGATTTTAAGTGATTGGGGCCTGAACATGCAGGAGGGTGAAAGGCGTGCAAGGACTACAGTGAATTGGAACGATGTGGTATACCGGGGTCGACATGCTGTCAATGGATTGAACCAGGGCATGTGAAGTGTCTGGGGTAAACCATGGAAAGTTCTGTGGGGCCTGGATGTGGAAAGGGAGCTGTGGTTTTGGTGCATTATCACATGACAGCTAGAGACTGGTTGTGAATGAATGGGGCCTTTGTTGTCTTTTCCTAGCACTACCTCGCACACATGAGGGGGGAGGGGGTTGTTATTTCATGTGTGGCGAGGTAGCGATGGGAATGAATAAAGGCAGACAGTATGCATTATGAACATTTGTATATATGTATATGTCTGTGTGTGTATATATATATGTATACATTTAGATGTATAGGTATATATTTTTGCACGTGTGGACGTGTATGTATATACATATGTATGTGGGTGGGTTGGGCCATTCTTTCGTCTGTTTCCTTGTGCTACCACGCTAACGCGGGAGACAGCAACAAAGCAAAATATATATGTATGTATATATATATATATATATATATATATATATATATATATATATATATATATATATATAAATGCCCATACTTGTACATATACATATCAACATGTACACTTTTACATACATATCCATACACATGCACAGACATAAATATACATGTACATATTCAAGGGAAAGTATTTATGAATTTTGGAGAAAGTGAAAAAGTATTTGTCCCATGTTGATTTCTAATTTCATACAGTAATGAGTTTGATAACCTCTCCATCTTCATTTATGGGCTCTTATATACTTTTGTTTAATATCTTTTAAATGCAGGGAGGAATTTCTGTCAGGAGAGTAAGGCATTTCTGTGAATAAGAAAGGAAGAGGGTAAGTGATTCCAGGTTAAGTTGGGCCTGTGTCATGGGTGTGTGATGTCACCATGGCTACTTGTATCACTTTTAGGATGCTGCCTTCAGAAGAGGATGGTTTGAAATGAAGACTAGATCTTCATGAAGGTCTCTGTGTATGTGACTTTGAATAATGACATATGTTTATAGCTTAGGGAAAGTGTAAACCAATGGAGCATGATCTATTAAACTATTTACTGTTATATATTTTGTTTTTTTACACTATAACACTTTCTATATACACTGTTTCTTCCCTTATTATATTCTGTTCAATCATCACTCTGTTACCACAGAAGAAACTTCTTTACATCTTTGCAAACTCATTTCTTGTGAAGTATCTTTGTGTGCTCTCTAGTGGTTAATGGTATTTTTGAAAGGCTGTTCAATATTCACTTCATCAGAATCTTTAAGGTCATAATCATTTCTCCGCTTTTCCTTTTCTGTTTCATTAACATCAGTTTACAGTGTTCTTTCCCTATAACTCTATTCCCCTTGTTTCAGATATGTTTTTTTGTTGCTCTTAATAGCCTTCTCTAGTTAATCTATATATGATTTCAAGTGGAATAACCAGACTGGTGAGTTTTTTACTGTAATTTGTGTCTTCTGTCTCTCATGAACACTTATTTCATGGCTATCTTACCATGGTTTGGGGTGTATTATCCTTTGCTGATTCCTTCCTCTTTATATGTGTACATACTTCCATTGTTTTACTAATATTAATTATGTACATGTTTAGTTTTATACATTCTAAACTGTTACATAGATTTTGCATCCTTTTCAGTGTTTGATTTTCATTGATGTGTGATAGACTCAGTTTTTATTTTCTTGAGATTTCATAGTGCACTCCATACAGATTTAAGAATATGGATATCTCTTCACAGGCAAAGAGTAAATTACGAGAAATCATCTCTAAAGTAGAACTATGGCATTGGAGTTTGCGATATGTTGAAGGAAATTTTGGCACGGGCCTTGTGGCTTTTTTCACCTTTATTAAGTGGCTACTGTACCTGAACCTCTTCACTTGTGGGTTGTTAGCTGTCTTCATACTTGTGCCACAGATTCTTTTAAAACATCCAAAGGTGAGTATATGGTTGTGGAAGTTGTGTCCATGTATGCATTATGATATTTCCAGGGTAAATGTAGCTGAGGTTCATTTTCATTGATCTGACCCTTAATTTTTTTATTCAAAGGTAGTGGTTAAAGACCCATAGCTAACTCTTATTTTTTAATGCTAGGTAGTTGGAAAAGTATGGACTGAGCTTACCTCTCAGGCAAAAGTAGGTACCTCAAGCTCAGTTGATAGTGCAGGACATGCAAATAAGTAAAGCTAATATTCCTTATCATGACAGTGGTAGTAACTACTACTTACTCAATCGAAATAGATAAAGATGAATATCATTTAGCAGAGACTGACATTAAGAGAGCTAATGACCTTAACTCTTTCTGACAAGATTAATGAAATGGAACAAGATACAAATGGAATTGATTTTAGAAAGACTTGAAATATGAATACTG
Source organism: Panulirus ornatus (assembly GCF_036320965.1). Taxonomy (NCBI): domain Eukaryota; kingdom Metazoa; phylum Arthropoda; class Malacostraca; order Decapoda; family Palinuridae; genus Panulirus; species Panulirus ornatus. The sequence continues at coordinate 4,212,604 of NC_092296.1, forward strand.
TACTAATGCAAAAGTTATATATGAAACTGAAAATAGTTGAAGGTATGATAATGTGTTAGAGAAAGAAAGATGCTTAGAGATAAAGAAAAACATTGGATGAGTAGAAAAGAATGGAAAAAGAGAAAAAGCAGGGAGGAAGGAGAGGACAGAAGAATTTGAAGAAATATTAGAAATACTGACAAGAAAGTAATGATACAACATGGAAGAGAAGAAAGGGTGAATAAAGAGAAAATAATTAACATAATGGAAAAGAACCCAAAAGTATTATTTTGCATGTGAACAAAGAACAATGATACCATGATTAGGCCTATTTATATCTGGGAAAAGTATGATAATAACCTCAAGAAAGTATGCAAGATGTTGATTGACCAATACCTCTATCTTTACCTTTATTTTTATGCCTGGACACTGTAAAGTTGATGTACTATCCTCTATGGCATTTTGATGGTTACTGAGCTATTTTCAAAATATATGGGCAAAGGATGTGATGTAAGGACAGAGATAAGTGGAGACTCTTTTGCCATGGTATTCCTCTTAATGGGAGTTCATGGAGGGAATGCGTGTCAGAGATATAGGTACATAGATAAAAAGGATATGGAAACATTGTCAGAGTTGCAAGTAACTGTTTGTTTATTCACTGCTTTGCTAATTACCTTTTGCATGATTTTTGAATGCCTCAGACCTTATGCATTTCCTCATAGTTAACTGCCAGAGGTGTCCCATATCTTACATGGCCCATCAGCAGTCATTGGTTAAGACTGGTTTGTTTAATGATCAGTGCTTGCAGGTCATTGATGTGAATGTGATCTATCATCGTTGTATTTGTTGGGGATTGTAAGATGTGTAAGTACAATTTGCTTAAGTGTAAGTTAGGAGTAAGCTTTTTATCTGTATTTGGTGATTGGTGGTTAGTTATGGATTAGTGTTGATGTGAAGGTTTTAATGCCATTGCAAAGAAATTCTACAACACGCAGGGAATAAGTGGAAAGTATTCTTTCTCCCCTATACCCAGGGATAAAGCTATGTTAGTACATCAGTGAAATTAACCTGAAATTATGGAGTTACTAACTAAGCGAGCAGACACCTGAACATATGTAAGCACATCCACTAGATGTGATGTAGCTTACAGATGGCAACATGCATGGAGATGTGGCAAGGCTTTCAAAGACATAAGAGTACTCTTGCCATAAATGGAAAAGGTTTTGTGAAGCTGTGAGGTAAACCCTCTTCCTGCATCAAATGGATGTAATGTAAAGCAAATATCTCCACTTCTAGCACCAAAAAGGCTTATCAGTGGATGAAGTTAGATCATGGTACTTTCACCTTTTTGGGCCAGTTTTAAGGTTGCTTATGAATATATCAGCTCAAGTATTGTAGATTTTCTTAGCAGAATATCAAAGCTTTGTTATATACTGTTTAAAGTGTATTTCTTAGTTTTTCACATTGCATTTTTCTGTCCTACAGGATAGTTGCAGTATAGACGACAATCAGATCCTGGACTATGACAATTACACATCCTCATTGTACAATAATGAGACCAACTGCTGCTATGAGGAATACCAGGAGAGAGTGGTCAAAGAATCTCAAAATATTAATAGGCCATTTGTCATTCAAATGGTGCAAGATGGTGTGCAAGGAACAGGAGAGCTAGAACTGTCATATCTTTTTTATGGGTTTTACCCAAGGCACATACTCATCTTAGATGAAAATCGGGGCTGGAAGTATAATTTGCCTTTAGCGTACCTACTAGTAGTAGTGGTGACACTGGTCCTTAGCTTGGTACTTATGGTGCGGGCAGCAGCTCGCGGTCTGAGAGAGAGTCTCAGATCATCGGAGGGACAGTTCTATCAGGTATACACATGCTTATTTTCCACTTTTGTTTCAGTTCATAGTGTATTCTTGGCTAGCATATGATAGTTGTTTTTAGATTACTATTAGAATATTATGTGACTGGGATTCTTCTGGACGTGTAGTCTGATTGTCTGCTCTCTCAGCTACACTCTTTTTTATAAGCGGCGCACATCACTCTTACCCTTTCATTACTTACTGGATCAAACCACCTCACACCTCATATTGTCCTCAAACATTTCATTATCAAAACATCCACCTTTCTCTGCTCAACCCTGTATCTTGCTTCCCCACAATATTGTTGTGACTACTATTCCTTCAAACATTCCCATTTTTGTCCTCCCAGATAATGTTCTCTGTTTCCACACGTTCTTCGGTGCTTCCAGAACCTTTGCCCCTTCCCCCACCCTATGACTCACTTCTGCTTCCATGGTTCTGTACGTTGCCATGTCCACTCCCAGATATCTAGAGCATTTCACTTCCTCCAATTTTTCTCCATTTGAACTTACACTCCAGCTACCTTGTGCCTCAACCCTGCTGAACCTAATAACCTTGCTTTTATTCACATTCAATCTCAATTTTCTCCTTTCATACTTTCTTCCAAATTCAGTCTCCTGCCTCTGCAGTTTTTCACTCGAATCTACAGCCAGTGCCGTATCATCAGTAAATAACAACTGACTCACCTCCCAGACCCTTTTATTCCCCACAGACTTCATACTTGCCCCTCTCTCCAAGATTTGTGTTTACTTTCCTTTGATTTAAGAAATTTCATCTCAAGGGATTGCTTTTGACATTTTAGTCTTAAACAGTTTAACAGGTTTTTTGAGTTACTTCATTCTTGATAGACAAATCAGCTGTTTATGTATTGTTAAGGTAGATAAGCACATCTACATAAACCGCTGCTTGCCACTTCTTTTCAATACTAGTTTGACATTTCCCTAATACTGTCAGGATTGTGTAGGATCTTATTTATATTTGCGTACCAGCCGAATCCTGTTGGGAAGAAAAAAGTTTTGAATGCATGAAAAGCTCATTCTTCTTACTGGTGAGGACAGTGAGGAAGTCTCCCATTTTACTTTTATTTCTAGCATTGTGGTTATGGGATTTAATGGGAATGAGCTTTAGGTATTTGCATGGACACAGTATGGCTTTGGATCCATGACAAGGCCATTTAGAAATAGAGGAGATGGTGGTGAGCACACATAGTTAACCTGAAGAGACTTTGAGCCACTAGGTCATGGAAAGAATTGCTACATAACAGGGAGCTGATAGTGAAGAAAGAAGGTTTTGCAAATCTCAGGGCATAATGTATTTCTTCTTCTTTCAGGATATTATCGGAATTTGCTTCATACTATCCAAAAGGAAGAAGGGCTCTCTCATTTTTCTTGTGCACAAGCACATTTCATATCTTCCATAGCTACTATGTGCTTTATGTTAACAGCTAAAAAGTTATAACCATTGCATGTGCCTTCTCCATAGTACTACTTTAATGAAGAGGACAAAAAATATTCAAAGGATTTAACATTGAATCCCTTGTGGCAATGTAAGTTCAAGTCAAGTATTTGAAGTGCCATTTTTGCCACTTAGAACTCTTGTTCTTTCATTTCAACTCTACACATAAAATATCCCGTAACTCAGGCATAGGGATTGACTCTGTGAAGAGCATGCCCATTTGATTTTTATGTTGTTGATTGATTTGTCAGTTTAACATGATCAGAATGAAGACTGGGATTCATTTTATATTGTACTTGATATTTCATAACTTTGGTTGAAATTTATGTGTGTAATCTTATTAATATATGATATGGCCAGCTTTTAAAAGTAGTATGTAAGCATTTTTCTAGAGGTACTATTGCACTCATTTCCATTGCTGTACAGTGCTTTGTATATCATCATTATCGTCCAAAGTATTGTTCTGTGAATGTATATTTCAATGTTTTTGTTTTTCTTTATTTTTCTTCAGTACTGCAACTTAATATTTGGTGGTTGGGACTACTGCATTGAGAACAACAAAGCTGCTTCTATCAAAAAGAAAGCCATATACAATGAGCTCTGTAACCATTTGGAAACAGAAAGATATAACGATGAAAAGGAACAAAGAACAAAAAGAGAAAGGTAAGAAGTATAGGCATTATAGTGTGCAAATTTTGAATTTTAGGGGTAAAGGTTGAAGGAAATAAGGATAAGAGGAAAAGTAGCCTTAGTCCTTAGGATATATCATTGATGCAGAAGGTTCTTTGTATGTACATAAAGGTGTTCATGGAGAAGGTGGCACAGTCTGCATACACCATACTGATAATGATGATTACATCCGTATACCTTGCTGATAATGATAATTGATGAGAGAATTTGTGATTCAAAGGTAAAAGTGATACAGAGTAGAGAAAATCAGTGATTTTTATTGTTATTTGATGAAAGTAGTACTTTTTCATCTGAGATATCATACATCATTGAAGAATCCTTTCCACAGGTGTCGATTGTACTTTATACGTCTCATAGTTAACATGGTGGTGTTGTTCTTGCTCTCTGCTTCTTTCATTGCCATCTTCTACAGCACCTCTTTTGCCTTTAGCCAACTGAGAAGTTTGAAGAGCAACTTAGAGGTAAGTCATTAACCACTTTCTGAAAAATTCTTAGGTAGAGGAGTAGTTGGGATTGCTCATTCATACCGATGATGCTGTACTTAGGAAAATAAAGAAGTCAGCAAATATGAAAATGCTTCTACAGTAGGCCTTCTTTCTTCTGTTAATGGGTCTGCTTGAGCATGATGGTGAGTTGACACATGCTTATAAATCTCCTCCAGCTTTCATCCTGAGTAAAAATAAAATTACAAAGAAAATCCCTAAAGCCATATTAGTGTGGCCCATGCTTAATCACAGTTGATGAAATATGAGTAATTAGTTGTGAAAATAGTACATAAAAACTGCAGTCAAAGTAAAGTATGCCAGTAGATAGTTATACTTCACCTCAGGCTCTGTGCCCATTAAGTTGTGGAAAGTCTCATACCACATTGCTGAAGAGTTCAGTTCCTTCTTATCCTAAGCTTTTATAGAGTACACATAATGATGACTGAGTATGGAAATTTGTCTAACTTGCCTTTCCTGAACATCTAATGCTTAAGTTGTGCACATTGTACTGAGAGATATCTGAAGATCTGGAGGTGATCTTGAAGTAATTTGACCAACTGGCAAAGCCTCACCTTTCATATTTCACTAGTTAAGTTTGAGTTAACACCAGTTCAGTGATTTGACCATTACTTATTTTGATAGTGAACAGATTACTTAATTTAGATTTTTCATGTACAAAAAAGAATAAGCTACAATATTCTGATACCCTCATATTTTGTAATTACCTATGTGTAGTGGACAGGGAGTTTTATGCTCTTAGGATTCTATCTGCCAGACATTCTCTTCTATCATACAAATTCATAAATTTATTTTTTGATGGCTGCATTAACCACATCTTTTCTCATTCTGTTCCATTAATCCAACATTCCTTTACCATAAAAGATCTTCCTTACATCATAGTTTAGGAAGAAGTGAGGAGTTTTAACTAACAGAGTAATGTGTATGTGTGAGTAGGTAGAGAGGAGGATGAATGGTTCTAGGTGAAGAGGAATTTGTAGCAAGAGTGTTTTATGTCACCATGGCTCTTTGATTTGTGTATGGGTGTGGTGGTAAGGGAGGTAAATGTAACAGTCTTGGAGAAGGGTCAGATGTGCAGTCTGTTGTTGGTAAGAGTGCTTGAGAGGTAAGTCAGTTGTTTTTGTTGGTGGCACAGTGCTGATGACTGATTTGAGTAAGAAACTGCAGAAGTTGGTGTCTAACTTTGGGAGAGTGTGTGGAAGGAGAAAGTTGAGAAATGTGAAATGTGAATGAAAGGAAGGTTACTAGGATTAGCGGGGCAGAGAGACCAGTTAAAAGAGAGACATCATCATATCTTTGCATCTTATATGGATTTTGATCTATTAACCTGCTTTGCCTTTTCTAATACTTTCATTGCTCATCTTAGCTTCCTTCTCATCCCATCTCATTAGTGTTTAGGCTATAGATACAGGCTTTGTTTTCAACTGAATGTTTTCTAAATATTAAAGGGATGTAGCTGTCTTTGGATCATAGAATTCATGGTTAAGTGGTGATAGGAGCTTTTATTTTCCTTACTAATTCTTTAGTTTACTCAGACCAACCCATATTCTGTAGCCTTCAGCCTTTTTTTTTACTTAATGCATGAAATATGTAAATATTCAACACAAATCTGTATGAGTAAATTGCTTCATTACACCTATGCAGCATTAGAGAAATGTACATTTTTATCTAGATGAGGACTTGTTCATATGCCTTTGAATCACAAATTTTAAGAATTCATTGTTTGCTTTACAGGATGAAGAGGAAACACTCAAGATACTTTTCTATGAATATCTCCCTTCTGCAGTCATTGTCACACTCAATATCATCATCCCTATCATACTCAGGTAAGTCTTATTAAAAACTGTTGCAGCTGCAGATGATTTACTAACTGACTACCTGTTTCATGCCTCTACATTCTTTTTGTTTATAGAGTTGGGACTTTATCCTAAAGATATCTCATGCAACCTTCATCTCCGCATTCGTATGACAGTTTCAGTTTTTATTACCATGATCAGTCGCTTGATTCTATTTTAACTTTTACTTAAATGTTTTAGAGCCTTTCTCTCCATTCTTGCTAAGTTTATTACATTAATGTAAAGATGTTGCAGTTGGTTTCTTGATATGCGTATTCTTTATTTCCCAAACTCTATATTCTCCTAGAGTTCTGTCTGTTATCAGCAAAAGTTCCTCTGCATTTCATCTCTTAACTTTTGTTTATTTGATCATCTAAAATTGTGAATGTGGCAGTAATGTTGCAGAGGCTATATATACTGATCCCCCATTGAAAATGAAATTTTTTTTAATGATGATAGTTAGGGAGATAGGATAGAAAATTGTAAATATCGTAGTTCAGCTACCAGAACTGTTGCTTTATAGTAATGAAGAAGTGGTCAACCATCTCTTTTTGGTCATTCAGCAAAACTTTCTGCTAGATTTCTTCAGAACTTGTCCTGAATACACTTAGGTATAATACCATGAAGGTTTGTTTCTTGGAAGCCTGATCTAATCTTTTTCTCTGGACTGTCATTAACCCCTTAACTCCTTTCCAACTCAGTGAATTTGTTTTTCAAATTGTTTTATTAAGGCATTCATTTGGCAGTGGAAAAGAAATCACTCCAGAAGTATTTTTGTCTATTATTTTTGCTGAAGCAATGTCAGCTCATGCAAATTATGTCACAATACTCATTCCTTTATAAGGAGTATCATGATTTTTTTTTGTTATAAGAAAAATACTTTTTCATGATTATTTTTTTGGCAAAGCAACTGCATTTCTGTCTTGTTACTTTAAACTATTTCAAAGGCTATTCTGAAAGTGATGAAACAAAGGGTTCTTTATGTGTTGTCTTTTTATTGTCTGTTCTCGATATTTTTTTCCCCCCTAGGATTCTTGTGGAAGTTGAGCATTACACACCTAACTTCATCTTGGTGCTGACACTTGTCCGCACTGTGTTTCTGCGATTGGCTTCACTTGTGATCCTCCTCTTTTCCATCTATCATCGCATCAGTCAGTGTTCCACCCCAGAGACTGGCTTTTGTATAAAGTACGTACAGCTCACTCATTTTTATAATGATATTTTTGTACTTGGAGAAAGAGAATGAATTGTATGTGTCAACCATGGATCTGGAGAAAGTGTATGATAGGATTAACAAAGAGGCTTTCTGCAAGGTGTTACAGGCCTATAGGGTAAATGGAAGGTTATTAGATTTAGTAAGGAGTTTTTATCAGAACATTAAGGCTTGTGTTTGAGGAGCAAGGGAGGAAGGTAAGTGGTTCTAGATGAAGATGGGTTAGCATGAAGGATGTGTAATGTCACATTAGTTCTTTGAATTATCCTCATTAGGTGTTGAAACTGAACACAGCCTCATTGAAGAACTTTTCTCTCCAAAGGAATCCACCCTCTCTTTATTGCTGATGTTAGCAAAACCTTGAAGTTGTGGGAGGACAACAAATGATTGGATGAAGTATCTCAAAGAGGAATCAGAGAAATGATGTAAAGTATGAATATGTTTGATATAAGAATCTACTGATGCTCAGCTAGAGTTATAGTCACTGTGTACTGTATGGATGAAATAATCGTTTGATTGTACATTTTTTGGATAGTCTTCGGATATGAAAACCAAGGTAAAACATGGAAGTAATTTAACATTGCCCAAAAGATAATCATTGGTATATCTTGGTATACCTATATGGATAGATTGTGATAATTCAAGGAAAGAAGCTGAAGTTGAGATACTTGAAAATATGGTCAGACAGTGGATATAAAACACAGAAAGTGTAATGATGATAAGTACAAAATAGAAAGTTTAGATAATGATGAGTACAAAAGATTTATTAGTGAGTGTGGAATGGGCAAATCCAAGGGGAAATAGATCAAGGCAGTTATATCCCTTATTAGAAGTTTTGGTATTGAGGATGAGATAATCAGATTGAGATTTATTTTCATGTGGATCAGACATATTAATTGAAAGTATTGTCTAAAGGAACTCTTAAGAGGAGTTATTGAAAAGAGATGAAAGAAAACTTTAGGAATATAAAGTGATATGATTGAAAGTAAAGAGTCATATGATCTTATACATATGGAAAGAAAAGGCTTAAGAATATTTTTATGCTTAGGTTAAGGGAAGTTACTAAAAGTAGGTGGGAATATGGAAGGAGCAGGTAGGACAAGATTTCTTTTACAGAAGAAGAGGGTACACTTGAGCATAATCTTCAAGAGAGTAACATACTGTCTAGGATTAGAATAAGTGGAGGCAATATGAATAATGATGTTATTAGATTGATAAAATGTAATGATTAGGTAGTTTAATTTTGGAAATGATGTTGACAGAAGAATGTTAATTGATGCCTAAATGTGCAAAGCCAGTTACAACTGGTATTATAATACTGGTACCTCACTATTTTGGATGTTGTCCATTTTATGCTGAGAAAATTATAAAGATTAATATTAATTAGTTGAACTTGTCAGTGATGGCCAGACCATGGACATATTTATATTGTATGGACTTATTTTGATTTTCCTGCCAAAATGTCGGCTGCCATCAATATACTCTACCTTATAAGAATTGATGCTGCAATAGGGTCTTACCTTAGAAAGGTGAGACCATGTTATATCCTTGAATCATTGGTGGGAATTTGAGCATAGACTCAAAATCTTACTATGCCATGTCTTGACAAGCCTTCCTGTATAGGAAAGCATCCATCTAGAGGAATCCACTTATCCAGTTACAGGCCCTGAGATCATGTGTCAAGTCATGTGTTTGGGATGCATGAGGCAGGAGCTATGTGTAGAGAGTTTTATCATTATTTTCTTTGGGATAGCTTAACCTTCTACACTTACGTGGTAGATTTCTAGATCTCCAGGAGTTTTAGAACTTTATTGACAATATAGATCTATAGTGTTTCCTTTTGACATCTCTTCCTTCCAGCCTTTGGTTGTGGGAGAGCATAAGTGAGATTTACATAGTGTCCAGACATGTGGATTTTTCTCTTTTGATGTGATGATTTATGGGTGTACCATAGTTTAGCTCAGGCCCAGAGTTCCTGGCCAAAATTATATAAAGATAAATGGAAAGAAATTTTATTGTAAAGGTGATAAGCTTTACTTACTGGGTTATGTCTTCCTCATCGGAAAATCTTATCTCAGCATTAGTGTACAATAGTGCTCACAGTAACATGATATATAGATGAAATAAGGGAAGTTGGAATAGGTTTGAAAGTATTAGAGGAATGCAAGATTGAGTTATCAAGATGTAATTGCATTTGGTCATTTTGTTTAAGAAAGATCCTTGATTAAAATTAGAAAAAGTATGGGAAGTAGAGCAGAGCCATGAGGAACACCACTTTTGACGAGGATGAAGAGGGTATCCATTAGCATTTACTTGAGTGGACCATTAAGAGGAAAAGTGGGATATAAGTGGACAGAGTGAAAGAGGAAAGGCAGAAGATAGAAGTTTGCTAAGTATACTTATTATAATTCTGATGTAGATGTGACATGCTATCAAAAGCTTTGTAGATCATAAAGGACTCTATATAGAGCTCTCCTTGTAAAACACAAGTAGTAATCATATACACATCTGCAGCAAAGGATTTCGCCTTGTGGTCTACTTTGAAGCTCATAATGCAGAGGACCTGATCTCATGTATGAGAAGTTGACATAATGTCATGGTAGGAATCTAAAGTAAAAAATGCTTTATTTATAAACTTTGAGGAGTTAAGAGAAAATTGGGTAAAGCAGAAAATTAATAGTACATTGGCTGAAGGTATATGTGTGTTATTACAAAGACAGATGTATTTTTGCACAAAGGAAATTATATTTACTCACTGTACAATTGTCCCTACAGTGAAGAGTGTGATCAGCCAAGATGTTGGGAGACCTATGTTGGTCAGCAGCTCTACAAACTGGCAATCTTGGATTTGATCATTATGTTCATATCAACCTTCCTAGTCAACTTACCACGCAAGGTGATTGGCCACAAGCTGATGCGGGGCAGCCGTATTGGGGCAGCCATAGGAGACATTGAGTTTATAATTCCTAAGCATGTGTTGGATATTGTATATGGCCAGACACTCTGTTGGCTTGGAATGTTCTACTCGCCTTTACTTCCAGCAGTGACCTGCATCAAACTAGGTATGGGTATTTACTTTTAAAAACATAAATTAAATACCATCACAACATTATCATTAGTATTGAAATGAAATAGATTAAGTATAATCACTTTACTGGGTTGTCTTAACATAATTTCACTGTAAGTTTTGATCAATATTTTGGTTTTATTTTGATACTATTTGTATATTTTTACATTCAATTGCATGTAAGGATCTGTCCTAGTTGCAGCTATACTCATTGTTCATTGTATTTGTATTGAAAAAGACATCAATTTTGAGAAATGGACATCAAGAAGTTTGTTACAAAGCACAAATTGAATGAATTAGAAATAGTGAACTAAATGTTCCCGGAAAGAAGGGAAGAAATGTAGGAAAAAAACCCAGCTCCAATTCATGTTCAACTCAGCAAGTTAAATGCAATCAGTGTAGTTGTGCTGATGATGATCTTAAGGATATTGTATTGCATGTAAATTCATTTAGAAACCTATGATCTTAAACACGGCGTATTTGTGATGACATAGTCTAGCCTGCACTCCTCTGACCCAGGTAGCTGTCTTCTCTTTCTGCCTCACCCACACATGGACCACTGGCATTCTGTCCACAAACATACAATCTCTCTTTTTCATACCTAACACTTAACACACACAGCTCATTCTTTGTAATTCTAAATTTTCCTTTGGTGAGCACTGCGTTTTGGCAAAATGGTATGAGTGATAGATAGAAGTACTAGGCAGGAGCATTAGTTAGAAACATTATGTAGGAGCATTAGGTAGAAATAGTCAGTAGGAACTTATGTAGGAGCCTCTGCAAACATTAGAGTTGCCCTCTACTAGTGGCCTGTTAAGGGTGGTGCACTAAAGGCTAAGAAGCAGCAATTGAGTTCACTAGTTATAGAGACTCTATATCTATGGTCACCCCCTAGAGGGAGTTCCAGTTGAAACAGGCATCAGAGATGTAGATAGATTGACACCCGCAGTAAATTATGATTTTAAGAAGGATGCAAAGGAGCTGTACTGTTTCCATCAAGAATGGTTAAGTCACAATGCAATGATGCATAGTTATTCCAAGTTCTCTTTGTCATAGGATGGAGGGAGTCTTCATTATTGTGCCCTTCACAGAGTACAAAGATTTTTGTAAAATTGCAAGAAATCATAGTTCAAGCACTTGACCCTGAAATGCACTAGTTAAATGAAACTAAGTTTTAGGCCATTAGAAACAAACCAGAAATAAGCATTGTGTGTCAGCTGGATATTTCTGTGAAGCAGAAGTTATTTCCTATACTGTTAACCATTTTAATCTGTAGCACAAATAACATTACTTTACCTGGGAAAAAGCAGCACAACTGGAAATGTTCCAAGCCTTTAAGTTTGGCAGTGAAGCAGATGAAATGCTACAGAAACACTGGAAAATTCTCTTACTAATTCTGCTGTACATTTGTCCTTGTGTAAAATGAACTAATCTGTGAGTGTGAAGACAAGATAAAGGAAGATATGGTTTCTCTGATCAGCTATTCAGCTTTATAGTATTGCTGATAAAAGTGCTGACCAGTCTGGAAAGGGGCAGTTATTGTTTGGTTTATGCTTTCTTGACACCTGATACTGAAAGTAATATGTGAGAATGATTCCTTGGTTTTCAAATTTAACTGCATTGTGTGTTACTTCCATTGCTAATAAAGTTTTGATCATAGCTCAAAGTGTGGTTTAAATCTAAGCTACATGATCAAGGATACCATGGTTTTTCTGCAGTGGCAGTAAAGAAATGTGTTTTGTGGGCTAAAGTAAAAACAGTTATTCAAAACTGATTTTGTCCAGTGCACTGCGCTTGATCTGGTCGTGATCGACTTCAGTGCTGTACCTGTAGTACTTAATTCATCTGGTACAATCAAAGCTAACATGCAACAGTATCAGAATTTTCTCCACCAGATTTAAAAACTTTTTGATCAGTTTTGCAAAATAGCCACTACAACTTTCAGTTTGACATGCCAGAATGCGTATCATTGCTATGTACTTTGAGTACAATGACTTCTTTATTTTATATGATAATATTTTTTTTTTTTTTTTTTTTTTTTCCAAAAGAAGGAACAGAGAAGGGGGCCAGGTGAGGGTATTCCCTCAAAGGCCCAGTCCTCTGTTCTTAACGCTACCTCGCTATTGCAGGAAATGGCGAATAGTATGAAAAAAAAAAAAAAAAAAAAAAAAAATTTACAAGCTATTTGGTGAAGCTGGAATCTGTAACACAATTTCTGCAAGTTGTTAAACTTAACCTAAAGAAAGGGTATGATTAATTTCAGTGCTTCTGAAGTGTGTTCCATGAATACAGAGAAAAGGCAGAAGTGCAACTCAAGGAAATATTTTTTTTGAATATTTAAGTGTTTTGAAAACTTTATTTTCCAGCACCTCAAACCCTAGGAAACTCTCTACCCTCTCGTAGCTTTCCCAATTCTTATGACCTGGCACATTTTAAAAGAGTTTTTCACTTCCTCCAAAATTCTTAATTACTTTCCTTTGTCTCCTTTTTTTTTCTTTCATAATCATTTCTATATTTCAAATAGGGCTGAGCCTTGATGTAGACTTTTGTTCATGACTGGAGCCTGCAGTGTGAAAGGAAAATTCCCCAACATTGGATGAATAGTTTTGGGAGGAATAGTTTTATCAATCAGTTTGTATGTGTGAAGCTTGGATTTGGTTATTTCAGTGCTGGAAAGGCAGGTTACTGCATAAAACAAGCAAAATTTCTCTTTTTTTCCTGTCTTCACTCAGTATAAATGGCACAAATTGGATGTACATAATTCAAAAATTAGATAGCTAAGATCTATGAATTGTATGAAAATGAAAGCTTGGGAGTTGAAGCTGTCTCCTGCCTTGACATGTAGTCAAAGAAGGTGAAGGGAATACTTTATGGTTTTGAAAATGGACTTGAGTTGCTTAAGCATGCTGACCTTCTTCCTTCCATTCAGCAAGCAATATTTTTTGCTTTGAAATTGCCAGTAACAACCTGCATTGTAGAAAAATCATTTAGCTCAGTGAAAAGTGTACTGAGAAGAGAAGAGCAAAGATATGGCTAACAGCACAGGTGGCAGGTGATCTCTAATCTGGACTTACTATGATGAGTATTCATTAAGCATAGACTAACTGAGAATAAGCACAGATTGATTTAAAATGTGACTGATGAATTTAGAAAAAACTAGAAACATGCAGTTGCAATTTTCTGATAACGAAGTAGTTAGTTATTTCTTATGAAGTGTATAAAACAAAAATAAATTATCTGTTGAGTAATTTTTATCATTTCCCTATTTTTATCTAATATCATTTTGTCACCTTTGCACCCCTCTGAAGTATTTCTTGCAGATGTCCATGAGACACATCTGTAAATTAATAGATAGTGTTTGATCAGTTTAAAGATTTACAAGTTATAGTCCTTGTCATGTACTGTGATAAAAAGTATGGCCTTTTCTTTATTATTCTTACAGATCTGAAGCTTATTTGGTTAAGGGCTGAATGGTGCACCTGAACTTTTTTTTTTTTCAAAGACAGCAAAGACAAATAAATTCCCAAATAAGATCCATCTCATAAATGCCATATGTATGTACATATTCTTTAGTCTGAGCCAGGTACCTAGTTTATCAGTCATCCCCAAGGGAAGGATAAACATCTGGGTGGACTGTGGACTGGCTGCCACAATCAGGACTTGAACCTATGCTGGCTTGACTCCAGGTGGCCTATTAATGTATCAGTCAGAAATCTTAATCTATACCATGGAGGTCCATTAGTGTCAGTAAAAGAAAGCTCATGTTTTTATCCTGTGTAAGTTTTTTTTTTTTTGATACTGATGGTCAAGTGCCTCTCTTGAGATACTCATATGCTCTTCATATTAGCAACATTGTTTTGTCATTCCTCATAACTTATTCGCACTAGCACTTTTTGCCAATGTAGATGTGGTGTTGTTGAAATTCAGTTTTCTGTACCTGATACTGTGGTTGTAATGTTACATTTTGTTGTGTTTCATATTAAGATTCATATCCTCAGTTGACTGTTTTATGATTTTAGTGATGTATAATATTAATCATGTCACCATTTCTTTACTGTTTGAAGATGTGTTCTTCTGATGATTGTCTTTTCTATTTCAGTCTTTGTGTTCTACATTAAATATTTTGACTGCACAGTGAATAGCAGTCAATCATCTCAGCTGTACCGTACATCTCGCTCCAATGCCCTTTTCATCAGTATTCTCCTAGTGTCCTTCATTGTTACTATTGTTCCAGTTGGCTATTCTATTGCTGAAATAAAACCCTCAGTTGCATGTGGTCCATTTAGAGGATTAACAACCATTTGGAGTGAAATGGTTGATGTCATATCAGGTAATCATGAGAGCTGTTAGTTGATGCATGAATTGTGTTGTGTACATGAAAATATGTATTTATGCCTTTGGAATTATTCATATATATGCATAACTAAGGAGTTAAATTTATTCTTCTTTCACATTCCATAGAACTTTTTTCTTTTTGACTACCTTAGCTATAATAGAATTGTTTATCCTTTGAGATTCTTCATTCCTCTCACACACATAGTGTTGGTGAGGTGCGACCTGACCTTATGCATAGCACTGATGATGTTGCACATTGAAATGAGAGTAAGTTGTGAAACATTTCAGAAATCTGCCTGAGATTTGGCCTTACCTAGCTTGAAACCAGAGCATAACATTATGTAAATTGTGTAAGAACTGAATTATTTAATAATAAGTGTCTGCACTGGGTTTATGTAGAAAAGAGAGAGTTGTAGATTCAGATTTTTTTTTCCTTGTTAATAGAGAAAATTATTGAGAAGAAAGTAAATGCAGCATTTATGGATTTAGAAAAGGCATATGGTAATATGAATCATACAGGTTTGTAGGAAGTTCTAATTCTACATTTTGTGCATAGAAAACTTCTGAAAGTTTAGGACTCTTACAAAGGAGCTGTGTATTTGTGAGTGAATGAAAATTTAAGTGTGGAAGTGCATCAGGTTTTAAGTAACATCTTGTTTTTTTTTCATTAACTTTTTATCACTGCTTGCTTCCTCAAATGAGACAAATCTTATAAGATTCCAATGTCTTCACTCAAGACAGCTCATTTTCATGCATGTATTGGTGTACAATCTTTGTTCACTTTAGAACACTGGATATCAGTTGAACAGTGTTTTAGTGAACTGAGAGTTTAATGCTCTCACTCCTCCTTATATTAATCAGACAAAATTAAAGATAGACCATTTATCAGTTCCTGTATTAGCAGAAATCTAACTTTAGTTGGTATTCATTATAAGACACAAGTTGAGGATGTTTGTGATCCACTCATGTCAGTGGAAATATTTTTTAAGGTGTTAGATGTACTTAATCATTTTCTTTTCAGAAAATTTATAACGAATTAGTGGTTAGTATTAAAATGTGACTGCCCCATACCCATTGGAGTTACTGGTTTCTTTTTACAGAATCACCCAACTGGCTGCAAGCTGTACTTTTCTTTATGGGTACTGCAGGTTTTGCTGTACCTGCCATTATTATACTCATCTTGGCATGGTACTATTACTATGCTGTTGCTGCAGCCAATAAGCATATGGTGGCATTGCTGAAAAATCAGCTTATTTTGGAAGGTCATGACAAACAGTTTCTTTTAACACGACTGGATCACATGATCAAGAAGACAGCAGAAGAAGAAGAAGCTGCCAGGTCTTCCCGCAGCATAGAAGATGAAACAGGACACAGCAATGACCAGACACTAGAGGCGTAAGATTATACTGCAGGAAGTTGGATAGAAAATTATAAAATGTACAGAATTGTTATGAGCTTCTGTGGTGAAGGCTTCTTTCCTTTGCTGCTACATATAATTAACTGATGATTTGTAATTGGTATAGGGTTCCTGACAAATATGCCATTCATTTTGCACAAAGGAAGCTACATACTCGACTGTCTTCGCAGGCTTTGCAATATATGTACACAAAAAAGCTTATTATTTAATTGTTGAAGAAAGTACATATGTTGTTCGCAGGCTAAAAAATGAAAGAAATTGTCTTGATTTACCTAATTTAATACGAGAATGAATTGTACAGAGTTTATACAATGCAACTGAAGTTACAACAGTATGTGAAGAAAGATGATGGGTAATGATTCAAGCTCTGGTCATTATTTTCTGTTATTTTAAAAGACCATTTTCCTTTTTACACACATTATATGCAAATGAGATTTTTGGATTAATGGTCTGTATAAGTTTTCTGATGGCAAGATTTTGCAGAATCTCAAAGAACCTCTTATGATTTTTATAATATAGTACAATATCTATAGCATATACAATAATTGTGTAATTCCTTTTGATATATGTGTAAGGGATTATTTACCATTTTGTTTCCCATACATAATGTTTGGGAGAATAGTAACAAATTCTCCATTTATAAAGACATCCTGATCTAAATAAGTAACACAGACTTCAGTTTGTTTAGAACCATGAAGCATATTCTGAGATCAAAGTTATATGGGCAGTAATTACACTTAGTTTATCTTTTGTAGATGGTTAGTTTCAAAGAAATCCATTTCATGAACTTAGAAGAGACACCACAACCAAGACCTTCTACATTTACAAGCAAGTGTGTAGGCACAAGTGGCCAATCTTTCAATGTAGTTGTTTCCTCATTCAGGCTTCACTATAAATATAAAGGAGCAGGGAAAGAAAATACAATTATGTATTTTTTACCATAAACAAAAAAGACATAATAGATTTAAGTAGTGTTTTAGTTATGTTAAAAGTGACTTGTTGGTGATGCAAGAAATAAGTAGGATTAGCTATTAGGTATCTCACAGGTATTGAGAGATGTGACTGGGTTTTAGATTTGTAGCTGTTATCACTTTAGGAACAAGGCGAGTGATATTCAATGACAATAAAAGAAAGATGTTATATGATCAGCAAGGTCAACAGGCATGATTTTGATGAGATCTTTGAAATCAGAGGGAAGATATTTCTTGAAGTACTCCTTTGGTCAGTTTACGACCTGGTGGACAGATACACAAGGAGTCAAAGTACATATAGAAGAAAGGCTTCAGAAGCACACATCTTGCAATGTATGATTTTCAGATAATTTTCATTATGTTCATGGTAGATATATCTAGTTATTTCATTTTGCATTGCTCTTACCAAAATAACTGAGTGCCATCATGGTATTTGCTGAACCTCAACAGTAGACATATATAAGAAAAAGTGCCAAGTCTTTCATCTCTTCGTCCTGTGACCATGTTAGTGCTCACAGACTGCTGTTTTTAGAAAACCTGTACTGAACCACTCAAACATACTCTACAGTACAAAGAGGTTGAGAGTTGGAAAATATAGTTATTCTGTCTTTACATACTACCCTCTCTGAGAACAGTTCGACTTTGAGGTTGCTGGTTTTTGATTATGATGGTATAATTGCAGAGCCATAGTAGGATTGGAGAAGAAATAGCATACTGTTCACCTGGAGCTCATTTTTTGTTGCTAGTTGAAAATGGTCCTCTGATTTTTTTTTGATTTTTTTTTTGACCTTGACTGATTCGTATCTTGATTCACAGACTTGAAATTAAGACTGGTAAATCAAGAGTCAGATTTTTGCTCAGGTTAGTGATCTAATGAACCAGTAAGATTTTACAAGTTTTCTTTCAGAGTTGGGCAAAGATTCAGTTGCCACCAGCTGTGTATTTTAGCTTAGAGGCAGGATGGACAAAGTCTACAAGTATTCACTTTCGTGAGTTGGTTCAGTATGCTAACATCCCATTTAGGTTGTCACCAGATATGAAAATGGACCAGTGCACCAAGGAAATACCCTTGCACTACTAGTTTATGTAGTTGGTAGCTGTCTTGCAAAATGTTTTTTTTTATTTCCTTCTCTAGATTTTTTTGCTGTTTGTAAGTTTCCATATCTAGTAGATATATTAAGTAGACACATTATATAGTAGTCAATAGGAATATTAGTTAGGTGCCTCTGGAAACACTGTGGTAGAGTTGCCCTCTGTCAGTTGCCTGGTAAGGGTGAGGCACTAAAGGTTAAGAAGCAGCATTGGAGTTCAGTTATGGAGACTCTTTTGCCTTGGCTACCCCCATAATGGTGTTCCCAAGGGATTGGGCATCAAAGCTATAGATACAGATGGAGTACAAGTATATATTTTATAGCACGGTTTAGAGGAAAACTTTTAATTTTCATAGTTCTCATGTTATACCTTGTTAACAAGTGAAAGTACTAAACCACCAAATATATGTCTGCTTTTCATGTCTGCAAAATGCGGAAGGGCACTCAGTTGTGGTAGCATGGCTGTAAAGAAAAAAAGTATCTTTTTCTTTGTAATTTTAATGATTGGCAGAATTTTTGCCATATGCCTGCTTTTGCTCACCATCACATAGCACCAAACCTTAAATTTTGATTTCAGTAGTTTTGTATGTGGTGATACAGATTGCATTGATATATTTAAATCCACTATAAGAAAGCTTTCAAACTCAGTGTAATGGTCAAGAATCATGAAGCAATTCCTTTATGAGCTTTAGTTTATATGGAGAATCTTCTATACGTGTATTATGGTAATTCCCAAGTAACACCAGCTGAATAAGAGCCCCTCTCACATAGCAGAGATATTGAATATGGTGCCTAATCTTCCCTTTTTATAACTGCTGTTCATAATGATATCCCACAAATACTCAATACTCAGTGCCAATACTGTACTCACAGTAATATAATTGATAGCTTCAGTGCTAAGTCACCCCATATTACACTTTTTGTACCAAATGTAGAATAGATGAGAAGAGTGCAACACCCACCAAGCATCTTAATTCACAATATGCAGAATGTTTGAATTTTGCATATTATAGCATATACTTAATTGAAAATCTTAGTATATTTCCTCATGACAGTAAGCCATTTCTCATCCAGATTGTGAAGCAATTATTATATAAGGGTCTTTTTTATTTAAATTATTATACTAATGTACCCCTGAAGTAGGAATTCACAGTAATAAAAACAATTTTGAAATTATGGTTAAGCTTGAGATCTCTAAGCCCAGAATCTTTATTCATAATCAGTTTATGGTATTTGGGGGCTAATATCACTTATTGTATTTGTAAAACCTTACCTGCACAATTTGTCTTTCTAACACCACTGCTGGGAAGCATCATTCCAATGTAGGTTAATAGAATATAGACAGATCTAATTAATGTAGATCAAAGATATGTTTAGAAAATGAAAGGCTATGTTCCTTGAAGACTGAAAATTCAGACTTGTTATGTAACCTATGACAGTGGTCACACCTCATGTAACAGCTCATGCCTGCATATTGCCTTTTATTTAGTGATGTACCACAATTATGCACAGGTATGCTCAAACAAGGAGGCTGAATTTTCTATGGCTGGTAGTAATTTTTTGGTGGTGGACATTGCATTCTTATTTTTTTTTCAACATCTTAAATTATTATGTAGATCAAAAGCCATTGCAATTACCTACACTGAGAAAGATACTAAGTAATTCAAATGTTAAGTAAACATTGAACAGTCATCACCACAAATTATTATCTAGCTTATCTTAAAAGTGTTCATAGCTACAGATTCCAAGTTGATAAACACTGCCACTCACGAGAAGGGAAAGAAAAATTCTGGTGTTGGTTCCTGTGATTCTAGAAGTTCATCTTGAACTATATCTCTGGAGTGTATAGTATTTCATACTTCTTAAACACTGCTTGCATTAGTTAGTGGTTCATTATTCTATCTCCATAATTTTATTTTAGGTTGTTTATGGAGTTGTATAAAAACTTAAAATTTATGCATGGTTGAGTTGGGGTACTTGTGACAGCAGTTTGGTTACCTTGTGATTTACTTCTTAAATTCTTATAAATGCAGATTATATCACTTTAGCTTCATTTCTGCAATGCTGTTATTGCTCAACCCATAAGGTAAGGAAATATATATTTCAGATTTTGAATTCATTGTGTGTGCTTGGAGAAAGAATAAATAAATTCAAATGCAAAGTTTTTGCTAAAAGATTTTTGCTTACGAAGGATGTCTTATGCAAGAATTTCTTCAGACATTTACATCACTTCATTTTTTACATGAAGATAATCTTGTTTGACACATTAAATACTGTCTGATTTACCAGTGTTCAAATCCCAGGTTTTTATCATCATTTACATGCTGTTAGTCAACTGCATTTTCATTTTACCATGTTTCACATGAGTAGCTTATGTTTTAGCTCTTAATTTTCTACTTAAAATTCTTCTCATAATAGCAACACCAGCCTCCATTTTTGTATCAGAAAATTACTTTCCATCACTTTAAGTCTGATACTTTTCTCAGTTCTGCACCTGCTGTACTTCCTTACATTAGAGTTATTGGTGTTACTGAACTTTGCTTGTATGTGGTTACACTGTGAGTGAAAACTCACCTTTAGGGAGGTTGTATAAAAAAATTCATTCACATCCAGGAACTTTTCACTCCTAGGAGTCCATCTTTTCCCAGTATTTCAATTGTCTCTTTTTTATTACTTGATCTTCCTGGATTCTCTCATTTATGTTGAACTGACTTTTTAAAATTGTCAGTACCTCACTCCTTATCAGCTCTCTGTTATTGACCTTTCTGTCATAGAATAGATATAACAGGTTATGCCACTTCTACCTTCCTCATTATACTTAGTTGGGGAAGTTAATGATTGCACACTTTCTGCCTTGAATATATTCATTTATATACTACACCACTTAAACATCATCACTTTTTGACCTGTTGCCCTTCATTCAGCCATACTAGCTAAATGGGCTCAAAATGTAGATTACTATTTTTTTTCTATGCTTGACATTTCATCAAAAATCCATATCTTTAAGCATCCACAAACAATCAGTACCTACATAACAAACAAAAAAATTTCCAGTACAAAACCCACTTCACGATCAGTGCCAAAGTCACACACAAACTAAACAAATACCATTACCTGCTTTGGACATGAAAAAGAATCCCTCAGTATCCTCTTATCAGCAATTCATTGTTTTTACTTTTAACTAAAGAGACATTGCAATCATTTCTTTACTCATTTTTGGTGCAGTTCATGTTGTTAGTGCCAAAGTTATTTCCATTAACATCACTAAAATGAAAAAGCAGCAGTTTGGTCCCTAGGAATCAAGGGAATTACTAGAAACTTGGGAAAAAAACATTGCTGATGAGAAACACCTGAACTCTCAAAAGCCCATTGCTTAGGTTACTTGGGAAACGGGTCTTAATGAAAGTATTGTAAGACCATGGAAGATGATGATAAGCCAAGCAAGCCATAGATCACTAATTTTTTTGAAGAAAAACAGAAGGTACCCCTTCATCTTAATCCCAAACATTGTGGGGGTATGCTCTAGAGCACTTTGAGAGCATTATTTGGAAAAGAATTTGTATTTTCCTTAATGCAGTATTTAGTGGATGCAGTACTAAAGTTACAAGTAGATGATATGGATATGTACACCTGTTCAATTTGTCAATTGTTAAGTCAATATTTGAAATAATGTGATGTGGGTGATTGTTGTATGCAGCTGACTCATGATAAAATAGAATTAGAACTCATCTTTGTACATAAATAATGCAATTCCATTAGCTGCACCAATGGAAGGGATAGGTGGGATAGCTTTGACTGTGTAGTAGGATTATGAATGGAAATGAGAGTAAGAGCAAGATTCTTGTAGTTGAAAGAGATTAGCTTTTGCACTGGAATATATTTTAATGGAAAAGATTTATTTTTTGTTTAGTTATAAAGGACTGATGATCATTAAGAGTGGTACAAGGGAATATGAAGTAGTGAATTAAGGAGAAAAATTGGTGGTACTCTTAAATCTTTAGCGAATGGAAAGAATTAGAGTGCAAAGAAACTTGCATGTTGTGGTTGTGAAACCTTTGCTTTCATGATATTTAGAAAATAATGGATAGCATTTGTTAAGTAGGTGGAGTTAGAGGAAGTACAGGATGAAAAAGAAAGCAACATCATTTAAGATGGAGTGGCCATATAGAATGCATGGTGGGTGTAATCGTGTTCGGTAAGGTTGAAGGTGTAAGTAGAAGGCCATGAAAGAGATGGACAGATTCATGAAGTGAACTGTAAAGGGACAGAGCTATGGAAATTATTTATTGGTGTGTAGTGAAAGGATTTTGTGTTCGGGGGCTAAGGTACGAGTTACGTCCTAATTTAGTAATCACTTAGGTGTATAAAGTGCAAAATTAATTATCTTCCTTTACATTATAGCACCTTTAAGTTAGGTTATATGTGAGTGCACTGATAGGTTGTGTTTACATGATCTCTTTGGGGTAACTGTGAATAGCATTTATTATATTACATTCAAGAAAACTAAGTAGTAATAATGCTACCTAAGATTACAATGATGGCTTGGTTGCCTTGCTGTTTTGATGGTCAGCTAGGGTGTAGAATGTTATGCTCAAAAAGAACTCCAAAAGAAACATATTGCAGCATCATAAGCCTACATCCTTTTCCTGCACATCTTGAGTCTGCTTTGCACATTTCAGTCTCTTGGGTAACATATGCATAACTGCTTGACCCACCTTTGAACACCAAACTTCTAATTAGCCTTCCACTTACTCGAAGTTTTACTGATCTCTTACAATTTTTTCTCCTTTGAATAAATAATCTTCCACTTCATAGTCTTCAGAGAAGACAGCTACAGTCAGCCTCTCCTGTCATGTATTCTCTCCCTAGATTCATACATACTGAACCAGGGCATGTGAAACATCCAGGGTAAACCATGGAAAGGTGTGTGGGGCCTGGATGTGGATAGGGAGCTGTGGTTTCGGTGCAGTGCACATGACAGCTAGAGACAATGTGAACAAATATGGCCTTTTTCTGTTTTCCTGTAGAGTGGGGCAGCAACGGGAATGGATGAAGGCAAGCAAGTATGAATATGTATGTATGTAATGTCTGCGTATGTGTATGTATATGTATGCATATGTTGATATGTATACATATGTATATGAGTGAATGGGCCAGTCTTTGTCTGTTTCATGGCACTACCTCGCTGATGCGGGAAATGGATTTTTTTTCAATTCTTCATTCAAATTTTTTTCTTATACTTAACCGCCATCTCCTGCATTAGTGAGGAAGAGCAAGGGAACGGACGAGGAATGGCCCAACCCACCCACATACATATGCATAAACGCACATATACATTTCAGAGTATACATACATATACATACAGACATATACATATATACACATGTACATATCCATACTTGCTGCTTTCATTCTTTCCTGTTGCCACCCCGCCACACACAAAGTAGCATCCCCCCCCCCACTTTCCAGCGAGGTAGCACCAGGAACAGACCAAAAAAGGCTGCATTGGTTCACACTCAGTCTCTAGCTCTCATGTGTATTACACCGAAACCACAGCTCCCTTTACACATCCAGGCCCCACAGACCTCTCCATGGTTTACCCCAGACACTTCACATGCCCTGGTTCAATTCATCGACAGCATGTCGACCCTTGTATACCACATCGTTCCAATTCACTTTATTCCTTGCACACCTTTCACCCTCTTGTATGTGCAGGCCCTGATCACTCAAAATCTTTTTCACTCCATCCCTCCACCTCCAATTTGGTCTCCCACTTCTTCCCTCCACCTCTGACACATATATCCTCTTTGTCAATCTTTCCTCACTCATTCTCTCCATGTGTTCAAACCATTTCAACACACCCTCTTCTGCTTTCTCAACCACACTCCTTTTATTACCACACATCTCTCTTACCCTTTCATTACTTACTTGATCAAACCACCTCACACCACCTATTGTCCTCAAACATTTAATTTCCAACACATACATCCTCCTCCACACAACTCTATCTATAGCCCATGCCTTGCATATAGCTGTTGGAACCACTATTCCTTCAAACATACCCATTTCTGCTTTCCGAGATAACGTCCTCGCCTTCCAAACATTCTTCAAGGCTCCCATTACCTTCGCCCCTTCCCCCGCCCTGTGACTTGCCTCCACTTCCATTGTTCCATCCACTGCTCAATCCACTCCCAGATATCTAAAACACTTCCTCCAGTTTTTCTCCATTCAAACTTACCTCCCTCAACCCTACTGAACCTAATAACCTTGCTCTTATTCACATTTACTCTCAACTTTCTTCTTTCACATCCTTTACCAAACTCAGTCACCAACTTCTGCAGTTTTTCACCTGAATCAGCCACCAGCACTGTATCATCAGCAAAAAAATAAATGACTCACTTCCCAAGCCCTCTCATCCACAACAGACTGCATACTTACCCCTCTCTCCAAAACTCTTGCATTTACCTCCCTAACCACCCAATCCATGAACAAAGTAAACAACCATGGAGACATCACGCATCCCTGCCGCAATCCAACATTCAATGCCAACCAATCACTTTCCTCTCTTCCTACTTGTACACATGCCTTACATCCTCCATAAAACTTTTTCACTGCTTCTAGCAACTTACCTTCCACAACGCATCTCTATCCACCCTAACATATGCCTTCTCCAGATCCATAAATGCTACATACAAATCCATCTGTTTTTCTAAGTACTTCTCACATAAGCATTTCTGTTTTTCTAAGTATTTCTCACATACATTCTTCAAAGCAAATACCTGATCCCCACATCCTCTACCACTTCTGAAACAACATTGCTCTTCCCCTATCTGATGCTCTGTACATGCCTTTACCCTCTTAATCAATACCCTCCCATACAATTTCCCAGGAATATTCAACAAACTTATCCCTGTGTAATTTGAACACTCACCTTTATCCCCGTTGCCTTTGTACAATGGCACTATGTATGCATTCCGCCAATCCTGAGGCACTTCACCATGATCCATACATACACCGAATATCCTTACCAACCAATCAATACCACGGCAATTATGTATAACAAAATGGCATCCCCAAAAAATTACACTTTTTTACACCCTTTAATGCTGAATTATTTTTTCAGATCCAATTGATCCTCAAAATGGCAGAGGTCCAAAAAAATGTACTCACTCTTTAAATGACAATAGATGCAGTATTTATTGACTTAGAAACAAGATTAATGGCTGAAATCAATCAAATGAAATTAAATGCACGTTTACAAATATTCAAACACACGACCACCACTTTCCAAGCAAAACCGATAATGCGGACCAATGGATTCGACGTTACGAAGCATTTCATTTGGAACTGCGAGACATTGTCTTTCAATTTCCTCTTTCAGCCCATTGACAGTTGCTGGTTTTGCTTAGTAAATCTTATCTTTGAGGTATCCCCATAAAAAAGAAGTCCATTGGAGTGAGGGCTGGGGAACGTGCAGGGAATTCAATGCCAACTCTTTGTCCCATCCATTTGTTTGGCAGAGTCGCATCGAGATAGGCCCTTACATCACAATGGCTGTGGGGAGGAGCTCCATCTTGCTGTAAGTAAATCTCTTGGTCACCAAACAACTCTTCGATGCGTGGACCAACAGATTCCTGAGGCAGGTTTAGGGAAACATCTCCAATAACAGTTTGGTCAAAAAAGAATGGCCCTAGGATGCCCAATGTTGATATCCCACACAACACTGTAAACCCTGGTAAGTTCAAATGGTGTTCCAGAACAACATGCAGATTTTGAGACCATTAGATGCAACTGTATCGATTAAATGAGTCATTTAACTTAAAGGAGGCCTCATTGCTCCAGACAATTTTGGATGGAAATGCTGCATCCTCCATGCATTTGCCCATGTACCATTCACAAAATTAACTCTCCAGTCAGGATCATCATCATTTAGAGTGTAGTTTAAAGTTGGAAAGTAACATTTCCAAAGGACCTGCTTCAAAATGCGATGGGCACTCAATTTTGGGATTCCTATCTCACGAGTAATTTGTCATACAGATTTCTGTGGAGATCGGTGGAGGGTTTCCAGAAACTGTTCTTTTCGGGGCTGGTAGATGACCGTAGTCTTCCTGAAAGTTGCTTATGAACATTGTGAAGTTCCATCTGCTTCAAACTTCTCTCTCCAAAAGACCCATCTCAAAATGCGATGGGCACTCGATTTTGGGATTCCTGTCTCACGAGCCATTTGTCGGACAGATTTCTGTGGAAATCAGTGATGGTTCTCCAGCAAGTGGTCTTCTTTTGTGGGGCTGGTAGATGACTGTGGTTTTCCTGATCATTGCTTATGAACGTTATGAACAGTTCCATTGGCTTCAAACTTATCTCTGATGCAAGCAATGGTGCGTCAAGTTGGTGGATATCTAAGGAATTGTTTTCTAAATTGTCTTTGCACTTCTTTGATGTTTTCGTGCTTCCAGTAACAGTTTATGACAAATTTTCTTTCTTCAAAATGTAGTCGTACTTCTGCCATTTTTAGGGTCAATTGGATCTGAAAAAAGAAAAAAATTCAGTGAGTTATAGAGTGTCAAAAAGTGAGTGCATTTTTTGGGGACACGTGAGGAGAGGAGGGGGTGCCATTTCATGTGTGACGGGGTGGCAGTGGGAATGGATAAAGGCAGCATGTATGAATATGTACATGTGTATATATGTATTTATATGTTGAAATGTATAGGTATGCATATGTGCATGTGTGGTCTTTTATGCACATACATGTGTTTGAGGGTGGGTTGGGCTATTATTTCATCTGTTTCCTTGCACTACATTGCTAACATGGAAGATAGCTGGTGGCTGATTCATGTGAGAAACTGCAGAAGCTGGTGACTGAGTTTGGTAAAGTGTGTGAAAGAAGAAAGTTGAGAGTAATTGTGAATAAAAGCAAGGTTATTAGGTACAGTAGGGTTGAGGGTCAAGTCAATTGGGAGGTAAGTTTGGAGAAAAACTGGAGGAAGTAAAGTGTTTTAGATATCTGGGAGTGGATCTGGCAGCGGATGGAACCATGGAGGCGGAAGTGAATCATAGGGTGGGGGAGGGGGCGAAAATCCTGGGAGCCTTGAAGAATGTTTGGAAGTCGAGAACATTATCTTGGAAAGCAAAAATGGGTATGTTTGAAGGAATAGTGGTTCCAACAATGTTGTATGGTTGCGAGGCATGGGCTATGGATAGAGTTGTGCGCAGGAGGGTGGATGTGCTGGAAATGAGATGTTTGAAGACAATATGTGGTGTGAGGTGGTTTGATAGAGTAAGTAATGTAAGGGTAAGAGAGATGTGTGGAAATAAAAAGAGCGTGGTTGATAGAGCAGAAGAGGGTGTTTTGAAATGGTTTGGGCACATGGAGAGAATGAGTGAGGAAAGATTGACCAAGAGGATATATGTGTCGGAGGTGGAGGGAACGAGGAGAAGTGGGAGACTAAATTGGAGGTGGAAAGATGAAGTGAAAAAGATTTTGAGTGATCGGGGCCTGAACATGCAGGAGGGTGAAAGGCGGGCAAGGAATAGAGTGAACTGGATCAATGTGGTATACCGGAGTCGACGTGCTGTCAAAGAATGGCCCAACCCACCCACAGACACATATATGCATACACGTCCACACACGCAAATATGCATACCTATACATCTCCATGTACACATATATATACACACACAGACATATACATATATACACATGTACATAATTCATACTGTCTGCCTTTATTCATTCCCATCGCCACCTCGCCACACATGGAATAAGAACCCCCTCCCCCCTCATGTGTGTGAGGTAGCACCAGGAAAAGACAGCAAAGGCCACACTCATTCACACTGTCTCTAGCTGTCATGTAATAATGCACTGAAAAAACAGCTCCCTTTCCACATCCAGGCCCCACAGAACTTTCCGTAGTTTACCCCAGACGCTTCACATGCCCTGGTTCAATCCATTGACAGCACATGGACCCCGGTATACCACATCGTTCCCATTCACTCTATTCCTTGCATGCCTTCACCCTCCTGCATGTTCAGGCCCCGATCACTCAAAATCTTTTTCACTCAATCTTTCCACCTCCAATTTGGTCTCCCACTTCTCATTCCCTCCACCTCTGACACATATATCCTCTTGGTCAATCTTTCCTCACTCATTCTCTCCATGTGACCAAACCATTTCAAAACACCCTCTTCTGCTCTCTCAACCACTTTCTTTTTATTACCACACACCTCTCTTACCCTATTATTACTTACTCGTTCAAACCACCTCACACCACATACTGTCCTCAAACATCTCATTTCCAGCACATCCACCCTCCTGCACACAACTCTATCCATAGCCCACACCTCGCAACCATACAACATTGTTGGAACCTCTATTCCTTCAAACATACCCATTTTTGCTTTCCGAGATAATGTTCTCGACTTCCACACATTCTTCAAGGTTCCCAGAATTTTCGCCTCCTCCCCCACCCTATGATTCACTTCCGCTGCCAAATCCACCCCCAGATACTTAAAGCACTCTACTTCCTCCAGTTTTTCTCCATTCAAACTTACCTCCCAATTGACTTGACTCTTAACCGAACTGTACCTAATAACCTTGCTCTTATTTACATTTACTCTCAACTTTCTTCTGTCACACACTTTACCAAACTCAGTCACCAGCTTCTGCAGTTTCTCACATGAATCAGCCACCAGCGCTGTATCATCAGTGAACAACAACTGACTCACTTCCTAAGCTCTCTCATCCACAACAGACTGCATACTTGCCCCTCTTTCCAAAACTCTTGCATTCACCTCCCTAAGAACCCCATCCATAAACAAATTAAACAATCATGGAGACATGACACACCCCTGTCGCAAACCTACATTCGCCGGGAACCAATCACTTTCCTCTCTTCCTACATGTACACATGCCTTCCATCCTCGATAAAAACTTTTCACTGCTTCTAACAACTTGCCTCCCACACCATATATTCTTAATACCTTCCACAGAGCATCTCTATCAACTCTATCATATGCCTTCTCCAGATCCATAAATGCTACATACAAATCCATTTGCTTTTCTAAGTATTCCTTACATACATTCTTCAAAGCAAACACCTGATCCACACATCCTCTACCACTTCTGAAACCACACTGCTCTTCCCCAATCTGATGCTCTGTACATGGCTTCACCCTCTCAATCAATACCCTCCCATATAATTTACCAGGAATACTCAACAAACTTATACCTCAGTAATTTGAGCACTCACTCTTATCCCCATTGTCTTTGTACAATGGCACTATGCAAGCATTCCGCCAATCCTCAGGCACCTCACCATGAATCATACATACATTAAATAACCTTACCAACCAGTCAACAATACAGTCACCCCCTTTTTTCAATAAATTCCACTGCAGTACCATCTAAACCCGCTGCCTTGCCGGCTTTCGTCTTCCGTGTGTGTGTGAATGGGTCTTTCGTTTTCCTGGCCACTGTGGGAAATGGTGATCAAGTATGACGAACAAGATAATTACCGAACGTACATTTTCCATTAATTATCTTTATACAGAAAATAGCTGAAACTGAATGTACCTTTTCTATTCATTATCTCTATACAGAAAATAGCTGAAACTGAATATCAGCTGCATTGAAGAATCCCCTAAGATTAATCATTGAATGCCAGCAAAGTGAGATGTACCCACGTACTTTACACTTAATATTACTACCAGACCAGACCACCAGGCAGATCCATTCTTACTCTATAGGTCATCAAATTTCTTGTATTATATCTACCAAAGAATCCCTGCTTCTTGGACATTCCTTTTGTTATATGTCTGTTGTATGTTTAGCCACCAAAACACTGTAGGATCCAAGTCTTAAGCTCAAAATATCCAGTGATGGCTTACTATATTCATCAAGGATTTTGTACATCATTTACTTGATTAAAGTGATTGTGATAAGTAAATTGTGATAAATATCTCGGTAGCACTGGGTATCAGTATTATAAGACTGATTAAGAGCTCATCTTGCATAGAAATATTGTAGACATATCTGGCGCTGCATGGCTGGTTAGCTCTTTGCGTCTCATTTCTCGCTCCTAGTCTCATAACATCAGTTCCATTCCTTTTCATCCTTCAAGGATCTAGTCATTGGAATCTTTCATTCTGAATTATGAAGGAGATATATTAAGGGATTTTTTTTTTTCAGCAGTTAAGTTCATCTATGTCTAATGTCATAGTCTACTGCTACAGGGTCACTAAGATAATCATATGCTGAATTTTGATCAGATGTTTGTTTTGAATTCCTCATAGTTTGTTATTCCCCCTAGTATTAAGTTGCAACAGTTTGGACCAAAAATTGTGTGGTCAACTGCTACTGAAGTAACATTCTGTAGGTAACAGTGGCCCAGTTCAAAGCTAAGTTCAGGCATCATATGCCTAAATCATTCTTATACTGTACTAAGATATCTTTACATGGACCTTCAAATAATTGTGCTGGTTAAACCCAGAGTTTTTTTTCTTGAGATATATCTCTGTTGTCCATAGCTCAGTATTTTTGCCACTTGTGTGTGGTTCTTTATAATCTCATTTCCTTCTTTATGGGGCTCCTGCAGCATTAAGGCTGTGCTACAATTAGTAGCAGGGAGGTGATGGACTCCTTTAGAGTGAGAAGTTCAACAAGATTGTAGTCCTTTCCATCCACTGATGGTACATCCTTGCTAAAGATGACACATTACTTGTGACATATCCACGAACAGGCAGATTCTGGTAGCACATGAGTGGTTTATTATATACTGTGATATACTATAATATTTTTCAGTTCATTAGTGTGTGTTGTTGATTACAGTGTATGTGATAGTTTTAGTCTTGCTATTTTTCATTTATGTACAGTGCTTTCGATATGTATTTTCTTGGAAAAGATATTGTCTACTAGGCAATGTGAAAGCTTTGCTCATGCTAGGATTGGGTTAAATCCCAATATTAAGCTGTTGGAAAGCTTGCCATATGTTCCTTAGGGCAGTGTGATTATGCTCAAACCACTGTTAGATTGAACATAGCCAAAACCATACAATTCTTAGTTGCATTCACCTCAGCAACCGTTTTTGGCTTCTCTCTGTGTTGTACCACTTTTTTCTTCATGTATAACTTTAATCAAACATTTTACATTGTAAGTTTCCTTTTTTGTATTAAGGAGACAGATTGTGGAATCATTCCCCCCAGTTACGTCTTTCACATGTGTGAAGGACTTGCATTCCATGTTCATTTACAAACACTGGGCCTTTTACTTTCCTCTTTTCACCCTTTTGCATATCATAGACCATTAATTATATGCATTTTGTTTCTTTTGCATTGTTTGTGCATTTCTTTTCCTGCTCATATATTTTTGGATTAGAAAACTACGGCTTTTCCTGTGTGTTTAATTTCTCTGTAGCTGTTTTGCTGGACTTATCTTTCAGAACAGTTTGTGTCTTTGCTTTAGGCGAGACATATCTTTCAGAACAGTTTGTCTTTGCTTTCAGCTACAAAATGAGCTGTAGCCGAGAAATATCCTCCCCTTCTTTAACAAGTATCATGGGACTCGGTATAAACAATACATCTAGATTTTTTATCAATCTTTTTATCCATTTTATTGCCCTTACCCATAAACATTCAACAATAAATGGAATATTACTAAACACAAGCTTTTGTAAAAATGTTTACTGTTCTGTACCAATGTGGTCTCCGAGGAAGGTTCTGGGCTTGCAATTAGGCACATATAATCCAGTTTTACCACTGAAACCTCACTCTACTCCTTGTTATTTACTGCTCTGGTTCAGGACACAGAGTAGTATAACCTGCACAGTTTTATCAAAAGCAAAGTATCGATATTTCCAGCTGGAATATGAGGGACATTTATTACACCCTGTGTCCAGTAGGATCCTTAAGAGCATATGTGGATTTCCCAGTTGACAGTATAGATAAGTTTTTTATTATTTTGTACCACACAAGATTATCCCATCCCAAGGGAAAGTTGGTAGGGTTATCCAAAGGTTGTTATTAGTATTGAACTAATAATTTTCAAAGGCAGTAGAAAACAATCATTTACCTTGCTCATTTGTCTCTGCTGGAAAAAAATAGCTTTTCACAAGTTCAGGACTTGCTTTATTTTACTGAGGTACTGATTATTAATAATAGGCAGACTTTCTTTTTCATTAGTTCTTTTTAGGCATTACTAAGATATGGCTTTTGCTATTAGTGTGGAAATCATTACTGTACTATGCTTCACGAGTTCAGCCTGGTAAATCAGGTTTGCTTAAAATATCCAAGCAAGCATGATTTTTTGTGAACAGACTTATCATGCTTTTATGAGTTCTTGTTAATAATGCTCAAAATATATTTAGTTAATTAATGATTACCTACTTTTTTATTTTTAGATTTATATAAATGTGATAGAGGATGTGGTTGAGGATGTGTGGATCAGGTGTTTGCTTTGAAGAATGTATGTGAGAAATACTTAGAAAAGCAAATGGATTTGTATGTAGCATTTATGGACCTGGAGAAGGCATATGATAGAGTTGATAGAGATGCTCTGTGGAAGGTATTAAGAATATATGGTGTGGGAAGCAAGTTGTTAGAAGCAGTGAAAAGTTTTTATCGAGGATGTAAGGCATGTGTACGTGTAGGAAGAGAGGAAAGTGATTGGTTCTCAGTGAATGTAGGTTTGCGGCAGGGGTGTGTGATGTCTCCATGGTTGTTTAATTTGTTTATGGATGGGGTTGTTAGGGAGGTGAATGCAAGAGTTTTGGAAAGAGGGGCAAGTATGAAGTCTGTTGGGGATGAGAGAGCTTGGGAAGTGAGTCAGTTGTTGTTCGCTGATGATACAGCACTGGTGGCTGATTCATGTGAGAAACTGCAGAAGCTGGTGACTGAGTTTGGTAAAGTGTGTGAAAGAAGAAAGTTAAGAGTAAATGTGAATAAGAGCAAGGTTATTAGGTACAGTAGGGTTGAGGGTCAAGTCAATTGGGAGGTAAGTTTGAATGGAGAAAAACTGGAGGAAGTAAAGTGTTTTAGATATCTGGGAGTGGATCTGGCAGCGGATGGAACCATGGAAGCGGAAGTGGATCATAGGGTGGGGGAGGGGGCGAAAATCCTGGGAGCCTTGAAGAATGTGTGGAAGTCGAGAACATTATCTCGGAAAGCAAAAATGGGTATGTTTGAAGGAATAGTGGTTCCAACAATGTTGTATGGTTGCGAGGCGTGGGCTATGGATAGAGTTGTGTGCAGGAGGATGGATGTGCTGGAAATGAGATGTTTGAGGACAATGTGTGGTGTGAGGTGGTTTGATCAAGTAAGTAACGTAAGGGTAAGAGAGATGTGTGGAAATAAAAAGAGCGTGGTTGAGAGAGCAGAAGAGGGTGTTTTGAAATGGTTTGGGCACATGGAGAGAATGAGTGAGGAAAGATTGACCAAGATGATATATGTGTCGGAGGTGGAGGGAACGAGGAGAAGTGGGAGACCAAATTGGAGGTGGAAAGATGGAGTGAAAAAGATTTTGTGTGATCGGGGCCTGAACATGCAGGAGGGTGAAAGGAGGGCAAGGAATAGAGTGAATTGGATCGATGTGGTATACCGGGGTTGACGTGCTGTCAGTGGATTGAATCAGGGCATGTGAAGCATCTGGGGTAAACCATGGAAAGCTGTGTAGGTATGTATATTTGCGTGTGTGGACGTATGTATATACATGTGTATGGGGGTGGGTTGGGCCATTTCTTTCATCTGTTTCCTTGCGCTACCTCGCAAATGCGGGAGACAGCGACAAAGCAAAAAAAAAAAAAAAAAAAAAAAAATGTGATACTTATGTGCACATAATCTTTTCATTGAGAAAGTGTTTTCATTTGATGAGTTACTCTATATGGGCATGTGGGGAGGATGAGGGAGCAAGTAGGAGACAAGATGATGGACTGATAGACATTAGGTATCAGGATCTGAGCATTTAAGAGGGTATGAGGCTTGTATGGTATGAGATGAATTTGTTTTTTGTCATATGTAAGGGCACAAATGCTGTCACTGGGCCAAAATATGGAATATGAAGCAATGGATGATGGGATAATGAAAGTGGATTTATGCAAATAAGCCCACCGTTTGTTTATTATTTATGCTGCCTTGCTAGGTCAGGAGAGGCAGTTCAGTATAACATATACCTATATTTCTATGGAATGATTTTGATCAATTTACAACAATATTCAGCAACTATTCATGCATCAAAACTTATTTTCAAAGATTTATTTTCTTAAAGAGCACAAGAGAATGCAACAATTACAGATTTTTAATTAGAAAATTTTATTAGAACCAGAAAAATAGAATAAAATTAGAATGATTTTTAGTAGATTCACTGATTAATTCTAAAAAGTAATTTCACAGATTTTCCTTCAGTTATAGTTGTGAATGAAAGCTCTGGCTTTTCAAGTTTAGCGAACTGCTAAGGGAAATAGTAGACTAACGTATAGATACAGAAAAGGTAATTGGTATAGTAATATTTAATGTGATAGGCTATGTCTGTTTCCCATTAGTAGATACAATAAATCAACAGGAAGCCATTTTTAACTTTAAAGTTCTGGAAAGAAAAATGAAACCACACTCACATTCAGTGTATTCATACATTTTCACCACAGTCATCCTACACATGTTCAAAGGAAATTCATATTGCTCCAATGAATTGTATAAACTCAGTGGCAATTTATTTATTTTGTAAGCTTACTTCTACTTTTCAAGATACTTTTTTTGAAATGATCCATCGCACATCTTCCCGAAGTGGGGCTTGCTGTTTCATTCAAGATATTGTTCATTTGCTGGTGGATGTTTTGTTGAGAAAATTATTTTTAAGGGTAAGATACATTTCTCATGTTTTTTTTTCTTCAATAAATGATGATTTCCTTCCATCTGACCTTCTTGCAGATACTTGTCTGATTTTGAAATCTCGTAAATTAATTTGGCAGTGTGATAATAAGGATGACTGGGGCCTTTACTACACACACATCCTAGGTGATTGGTATATGAATCCATTACCTTTCCATGGTCACTGTTGTTGAGATTCAGTTTTGTATTTATTGTGGCAGCTTGTGGGATTTTCAGTCATTTTTTTCAGGTAGTGTAACACATTCCTGTTTATTTATATTTTTAACTCTTCCTCTTTCATTTTTTTTTTCAAATTGAAGTTCTCACTGTCTTCAAGATAAGGTAGTATGAGATGGTCAGCAGTTATATTCTTGAAGTTCTTCTGGTACCACCTCTCTGTGATTGAGTTATATTCTTGAAGTTCTTCTGGTACCACCTCTTTGTGATTGAAGGGACAAGGGATTACTGTAGAAATTTTCATTTTTAAATCAGATCTACTTTACCCACTTTTGTCTGGAAAAAAAGGTAAATCCTGTTTGTCATTTAATTTGACATTAGGGATTTTCATAATGCAGTATTTTGCTGACCATCCATAAAACTGTCTGCATTTTCCCGACAAATTAATGTATAATTTTCTTATACATGATATTTAATATCCCCTTCCATTATTGCAGTGACACAGTTACTTAAACTAACCAGCATATTTATTCATAATCATTGCCTTTTGTCGTTCCTTCATATATATTGTCAA
Source organism: Panulirus ornatus (assembly GCF_036320965.1). Taxonomy (NCBI): domain Eukaryota; kingdom Metazoa; phylum Arthropoda; class Malacostraca; order Decapoda; family Palinuridae; genus Panulirus; species Panulirus ornatus. Next base: position 4,248,631 of record NC_092296.1, read on the forward strand.
AACATTTAATTGTTGTATCCACTCTTTTCAATACATATTCTGCCATTTCACCTTATATTCCAAGATTTTAAGTATCATGAAGTTGTGTCATACTTCCTCATCTTCATTATTTATATATTACAAATATCCTTAACTACCTATCCATCATCATTACCAAAGAAATACTTCTTTCACAGACTTTTGACCGTAAAAATAAATTCATTGGAGAAAGCTTGAGCCGTCTCCACAGATTATGAGCATTAAAGGTGTGTACCGCTTCAGGAAGTTTAAACCATATTAAAATCAGAACGTGTTTAATTAACTCTTGATTATATTTTTACAGTGGCAACTGTGTCACAGATACCCCATTCCATATAATGTAAGGAATATTGTACTTTTCTGAAACTTAGGAGATTTTTATATGAAACATCATACTATATGAATTAATCTGCATTATATAGATGATAAAGATTAAGGTTCACCTTATTATAGGGATCCTTATGTTAAACAGTTTAATGTTCAGTGTGAAACTTGCAGGCAAGACAACGATGACTGCAGAGAGCTGTGATATTAAAAATTTCTGGTGGATATATTATTGGCTCATGACAGTAAAGAATGAAATCATAATTTTTTTCTAGTTAAGTAGACTTCATGAATATTCGAGTTAGTCTTAGTACACATTTAATTTTTTCCTATGTTTTAGACATGTGATGTATTGTAATTTTATTTCCTTCACAAAGAGGTTGTTTTTGAAATACCAGGTGTACAAAAAGTATGTTATATAATTGAAATGGCAAGTCGAAAGCTTTTATTATAGAATTAATTTGTAAGTTAACTTATTTCTTTTGTGTGTCTTCACAAGTGTCCGAATTGATTCTCATGTTTCTTTACACAAGCAGTATTACATGTATAAATTCCATACATATGGGATTAATTTGCTTTTATGATTTAGTCTTATGATAAGGTAATGTTACTGCAATATACGAATGCTTCTCAATCATGTAAATTTGACACTGGTTGTCAAATTATCACTTATGCCTGTTACATGATTTACTATATGCATAAATGTCCTACAAGCCCAACAGCCCACATTAGATTATTTGAAATTTTCTTTTCCCAAGGATTTTGTTTAATCTTTTCTTTTCTCAGTTATGTAAAATCTGGAAACTAGGTTTACAAAATAATTTTACTTATATAGTTTCGAGTTCATAGCAGGAGACAGGAAGATGAATTCATCTCTTTTATGTCTAATGAGAAGTATAGTCTTTCATACCATCCTGCCTTTTCTTTTTTATAATATAGATAATTCAATTTCTGTCCGACACTAAATTTCTGCATGTGCAGTCAGTCCATGAATTAGTTTTACCCCTTCAATGTTGTGACAAACTGGCAAAATACTCTGAAGAAAGCTCTCACATCTGGTTTCACATTGGTAACCCTGCTTTCCTTATATGGTAGTATGTGGACTCGCCAGTGACACTATTCCTGTTACTTGCCCTAATACAATAACATCATAGTCATGCTAATCAACCTTATTGAGATGACAGAAGAGGTAGTGTTCAGTTCAAAATCCATAACACCCTGGAGTAAAAGTAATTTATGATCAGACAATACCATAAACAATATGACTTATGTCAACTTATCTCCAAAAACTACATTACTATATACCACCAGATTTGTATTCCGTTTTGCATCTCTCTTGCCCATACAATCCTCCACTGCATTCTACAGTTTCATTTTTGTTTTCTCATGTATTCAAACTCATGATATTTTGGTCATCTTTCCACATCAATATCTTAATGCCAACTCAGATTATGAAGAATTGTTAATTGTTGTCATAAAGTGTAAAATATATATTTAAACTGACAGTGTAATTTACTGATAATGGTAATATTTGGACTACTGTTTTAGATTTATCTTGTAATTTCACTTTGTGAGTAATAGAGATATCACTATTTTCCATACTTTAAAGAAACTGATTTCTGTATTTGATTTTATAATGTCTTATATAAAGCAGGATTTGTATTAAATCATGAAGTCATCTACCTTTGTCATACACACTCTTTCCTTCATACAAAGCAGGGTGGTTTGTTCAAAACCCTATAAAACTCATTAGCCTCTGTGCATCCCCAAATAAGCTATTAACAAAGACCAAGTATTACAACCTAAAATATATGGTAGAGCTGTCAAGTAGGTGGGTCAGTTGGCCCTCACTAAGAGACAAACATTATACTGTAAGTAGTAAAGAACTGAACAAGCTACCCTGCTTGATGATGGAAAAAGGCACATTAACTGAAGGCAGACAGAAAAGGTAAAAAGTTCCCTTTAAAGGTACAGTACCTTGAAAAATATGGAAAATAGTCAGAAGGAAAGCAAGATAGAGCAGTTGAAAGTTGCAATGTCTTTAAACCTGTGCAGAGTTTCATAATGTGTGGCACACTATTAAGTAGGATAGCAGCGCAAATATGGCCATGAAAAGAGATAAGAGGCCTTAAAGAAACATTTCTTCCTTTAGACAACCCTAACCACCCCACAGCACTGTTTCAGCATGTGAAGCCAACTGATCGACAAACCACAAAAGGAGAAAAGTAGGCTAGAAAACTGAGTATTCCTGTATTCATGCCTTTATCTTCTGGAATCCCTTGTATTACTACTGAAGAACACAAAATATAAAAAAAAAACCATTGTAGTTTGAGCTGGTAAATTCTGATTTTGAAAACTCAATGCTGATATCAAAAAATCATTCAACAGTGGCGATTGATTGCAAAGTGAGGTCATACAATCTTAACTTGATTTAACCTGTTGATGTTTAGTAAGTAATTTTCAGTATTTGTAGAGTATGTATTTTGTGTTCTCATATTTTTATACTGAATTTCCAACAGCAAATATCATATATTTCTTCAGATTCTGTATCTAAATGAACAAAAGCAATTGTGCTAAGCTGACTCTGTAACAAGAAATAAGAAACACATAAGAATGCCCCAAGTAGGTGTGCCAACCCATGTATGTAAAGTCAGGTGGGCATAAAATAGGTTCAGAGAAAGATAGCAAATTCAAAATTAGCAGATCTTGTATGATTTATTTAGGGGTTACTTTTATAGAATTCCCTGAGGAGGACAGTAGGAATATGAATGTGTAAACTATTAGTACTGGAATAGATAGCAGATAGGTAAAATTCTTCCATTCTTCAGCTGTTCTCCCATGGTAATGCTTCCAAGGAAATTAGGAGCTATGTGGTACATGATTTATTAAGTTTGTTGGAAATGCATCCAGTTTTGAGAAAATTGCTAAAATAATTCCAGTTTCTGTCTATAAAATGTCAACACATTTAGAATTATTTTTTTCAAAAATCTGTGACTAGATAGTCAGCATGTTTTACAATTTTATATTCAACCAGAGTACCACATTTTCTCCTCTTCCAAATGTGGACACACAAATGTATGTGTATGTGTATTTAGTTATTACAAGTATGTAATAATGCAATAAATGCACATACAAACAGTTGTATGATAGTAGAGAATGTCCAAAGATGGGGCTCACAAGTGTAAAACTTCCTCTCCGTACAGTACAAATGGGTAGCTACGAGTACACAAGCACACATTTTCCCTAACTTGTTGCCTGAGTCCTACTGTAGAATAATTAGGGAGACCAAATTTAGGAATTGCATTGAAGTTTGTGGATAAGGAAATATTCAGAAAGCTGTAAACATCACACAAGGCCCAAAGTAGAATGAGCTTCTCATGTTTGGTCACCACACCTAAAAAAGCACAAAAAGCTAATAAAGAAGGTCCATAGAGCAGTAGCAAATATTGTACCAGAATTAACAGAGATGGGTTATAGGGAAAGGCTAAAGAAGTGATAAGAGTTACAGGGAAGGGCTAAAGGCCTTAAATTTTCTCAATTGGAAAGTGACTAAATCACATTTACATTTAAAAAAAAAGACTAATGATGTAGACAGAGCAATTCTTTGAAAGATATAGGGACAGAACATTCAGAGGACAGAACATGAAATTAAACAAGAAACTTCTTTAAAAAGATTTAATAAGAACTTTTACTGTATGAGAGTGTTAGATAAATGGGATAACATGGATGAAAGCATTGTTAAAAGAGACAGCATATAGGAAACTTATGAAGTTGTATGACAGTAGAGAATGGTCAAGAGAAGGGGTCCTTCAAGTGTACAACTCTCTACCCACAGAGTTTAAAATGGGGTCCTTCAAGTGTACAACTCTATACTCATAGAGCTTAAAAAGTTAATTATAAAGTGGTACTGATAAATAGGTAATTATGTACACACATTTACAGAAATTGAAACAGAGGAACACAGGGAATTAAGCAAGGCTCTCACAAGAATAATGTGCATTGTTAAAAACAAAACAGGAAGATATGTGGTCCATTGATAAAAGGTTCAGAAAAGTATAAAGTGTAATGGATCAGAGTTTGTATCCAGAAAGGAAGATTTTAGAGAAGGCCAATGTCGTGGAGGCTGATTAATCAACACTGGGGGATTTACTATAAAAGTGTGGGGCACCTATTTAAAAAAAGGAAGACTTGTAAAGATGATACTCAAGTAAGAAAATCAAATTCCAGACAAAGAGGAGAGGGTGGAGAAAGGAATGCTGAGTAAAAGAATATGTTCTTAGTCAGAGGATACTGATTTAAGAATATGATCTGTAGACAAGCTTAAATGAGGGACTCTTTCAGTGGATAAAAAATTACCTCAGTGAAAGGGAACAAAGTATGCATTTCATTAGTGACTTTTCAAACAGAGTAGGAATAAACATTTGTCATGCAGGGCTGAGTATGACTGAGAATGGCACATAAGATTTATAGAAGCAACCAATGAATCAGACTACAGGCTGTAACATTGGTCATGGTCAGGTAAATGCCAGAAGTTCAGCCCAGATCAATGTAAAATGAACTTAGTAAAAGTGGGTATAATTATGTTCATCCCTGGGGATAGGGGAGAAGGAATACTTCCCACGTATTCCCTACGTGTCGTAGAAGGTGACTAAAAGGGGAGGGAGCAGGGGGCTGGAAATCCTTCCCTCGTTTTTTTTTTTTTTTAATATTCCAAAAGAAGGAACAGAGAAGGGGGCCAGGTGAGGATATTCCCTCAGAGGCCCAGTCCTCTGTTCTTAATGCTACCTTGCTAATGCGGGGAATGGCGAACAGTTTGAAAGAAAAGAAATTATGTTTTATCTTTCTGGATATTAATTGCTGAATTGATTGTCAATAGGCCTAATGGTTTACCTAGCACCCAATCACTCAGTAGAGCATCACATTTAGAATGTTAAGTAAATTATTGAATGGTCGGTGTCAAATGCTTCCAGATACATAAAGTAAGTGTTTAGAAAATCATGAACAGCATATATTGAGTCCCTAATACATATTACTAGTTTGGTTACCCCCATGTAAGGGAAATTAACATATATTGGAGAAGGTCCAGAAGAGGGCAGAAAAAATTTTCTTGGGGTAAGGAAATTGACCTAGAGCAATAGGACGACATACACTGAATTATCCACTTTTAAGGAGGGAAGGAAGTGGAGAGACAATATTGCAACTTAAAAGTTTCTGATTAGATTTGATGAAACTGATACTGAGTAGTTGAGATTAGAAATGAAATGTGAAATAGAGGAAGCAGCAAGAAACATAAGAAATGTATTATAAGTGACAGAATTGTGAAGACATAGAACTCACTAGGCAAATATAGTGTAGGTGCATAACGTAAAAAAGTAAAGAAACTGCATTGTAGAAGAATGTTTGAGAGATATGGCCCCAATAGTGAAATTACATGCACATAGATAGGTACACATGCCAACTTACTTCCAACACATATATGTGCTTAAATGCATGCATCTTGGATTAGATTTTTCCTCTTTTCTGATACTGACAATGCATAATTTAGTCATTTCTACAAATGTGTTGTTTGTTCAAAATGTGATACCCTTAATTGAATTATGGTGGTCTTTTCATAAAACCTGTTATTGAATAAGTTCATAACCATGATTCTAGGATTAGTGTGCCTTCTTTTTTACCCTAAAGATTTTAAGTTCCATCTCTGGTATTTAGCATAATCATAGGTGTTATGGGATTTATAGTAGTCCCATTTTCACTTATTTAAATTTTTTGCTCAGTTTTCATGAAAATTCTTCATTCTGATTGCTGAGATACTACTGCTTTGCAGTTAACTTATATTAATCCTCTTTAAAGGAAATCAGGAAATTTCTAGTACTTTAAACATCAAAAATGGAGGAAGCAAGGGGAAATGGTGGATCAGGAGGGATATGGCAGGATGGACTGGAGTTTTGGGATGTTAGGACTTGAACATGGTGGGGTGATGGTAGCAAGATGAAATAAAATGAACTGGATCACTGGAGGATAAAGGGATGACACACTGAGTAGTATGAAAGGCTTGGCTGTGCATGGTTGTCTCTGGTTATGATGAATTATGCATGAGAGAAAGACTGTGGATATGTGCAAATTTGGTCTTTGTTCGTTTGTTCCTTACACAGGTGGAAGAGGACAGTTAGATATAAGAAAAAATCAGAGGAAAAAACCAGAATATAAGTTTTCGGTCTCCTAACATGTGCCAAAGTTTTAATTATGTAAGTTATTTTATTTCATAAACTTCTAAAGCACGGGCAGAATATCCTCTCATACCCAAACACTCTGAATGCTTGATCTTCCATAACTCGGACATTTTAAAATGCTGCCATGGTTTTTGTTTTGTCTGGCTTATGAGAAAAAATAAAACCTATTCTGGGGTGTGGACATTTTGTCTGAGTGTTGTGATTAATGGTTCACTGTTTATCTCTTGAAACCCGGAACACATCCTAAACCAAGGCCAAATATTCCAAGTTTGGGAGGAGATAGTTTGAGTTTGGGAGGATAAAGTTTTTCTCGGAACACTCAGAATATCTCTTGGTTCCAATTATTTTAGTTCGGGGAGAATACACTGTATATTTAGAAAGATAAGTTTGGTTTACAATATGTTCCTTTCATTTTAAGTGTCGATGAATATATTTTATTTACTAATTAATCATGTGTGTTGAAGATATAGAAGAAAAATGGTCATAATTCAAAGAGGACATATCAGTTGAAGTGCTGTATATTGGTTCTTTGGGAATACATGAGATCAGTTGGTGAAAAGTTGAATAGTGCAGTTACATTTATATATGTATATATTGTATATGTTTTGTTAGGTTCTTTTATAATAGAAGAAATTACACTCTATGCTGTCCATTTTGGTAGTTTGCCAAAGCAGTAGCAGTGACAGGGAAATATGGTTGATTATTGGTTTACCAGGTAAGCCAATACCTGACATTGAATTGGATATGATGTTGTGTTTATGCTTCCCATGTACCTACAATTTTCAGACTGTATGAATTTCCATTTGTAAAATCCCTGTAAGTTGTGTTTTATATACGTCCGTAAATACATTTTTGAAGTTGTTCAGATGGTCTTTTTAATGCTCATTATTCCATGTATTGATCCATCCTTATTCAACTCCTGTTTCACTTTCACACTTCACTACCTTCCTGCCAGATCCACATTTTAAATTGTCGGTTTTAAGATAATATACATTACCACTTGGTGATTACATATTCATAAATTATGAGCAAGGAGTTCTGCACTTTTAGGGCCACATCTATACGAGGCATGTTTGAGGAAAGAAACCTGGAAGTTTTGGCTCTGAGTGAAACAATGCTCAAAGGTAAAGAGGAAGAATGATATAAAAATGTCTCAGGAGTAAAGTTGGGTAGGTGAGGACAATGGCAAGAAATGGGTGATTATTGGTACTTATGCTCTTAGGCATGAGCAGAAAGATTACAGAGGGCACGTGTTTTGCGAGCAGCTGAGTGAGTTGGTAGTTTTGATGTACAAGACTGCAAACTAGTGATGGGTGATTTAAATGCAAAGATGAGTAATGTGGCAGCTGAGGGTATAATTGGTTCAGATAGGGTATTCAGTGTTATGAATGTAAATAGTGAAAGGCATGTGGAGTTGTGCTGAAATAAGATTGGCAATTGGGAATACCTGGTTTAGAATGAGAAATATACACAAGCATATGTAAGTAAGTAGGAGAGATGGTCAGTGGGCATTACTAGATTACATTTTAATTGGTAGGCAGGTAAATGAGGCTTTTGGGTGTAACTATCTATCTGTATCCCTGACAAATGTTTCATAAGAAATCCAGTGCCACTTCTTAGCCTTCATGCCTCACCCTTAACAGGCCACTGGCAGAGGGAAAGTCTAGCGTAGTGTTTGTAGAGGCACTTATCTAATGTTTCTATTGACTACTACTAATGCTCCTACCTACTGCTTCCACCTGATAATCCTACCTAAATGTTCCTACCTACTACTTCTATCTACTGCTCCTACCATTTTACCAAAAGGCAGGGCTAGTGCATAGTGCTCACTGTATGAAAACCTGGTTATGTAGAATGAGCTCCATGAGTTAAGTGTTGTCAAGTGTTACATATGACATGGCCAGATTGTACGTTTGTGGACAGCATGCCAGTAGTCCACATGCTAACAAGGTAGAAAAAAGACAGCTACCTAGGTCAGAGGAGTGCAACTTGACAACCACTAAAGTGTTGGCTCACTAAACAGATGTCACTAATCCTGATATCCTGCCTGGTTGTTGGCTCCCTACCATCAAATGCCTTGACAAATTAAGTCCCAGTGTTTGCTTACTTATTTTGAACAACCTTGCTATTATGCTGGCATTTGGTTGGCTGTTAAAGTATTGCCTTGATCATTATCAGTACTCATTTCAGTGACAACCACTTAAAAAGCAATTCTCAAGTATAAAAATATATGTACTTGTATATATATGTAGGTGCATATAAAGGTAATATGTGCATAAAGTAACCATAAACAGCATTGTACCATTTAGTGACATGCAAGCCTCAAAGATCTGTTACTGACAAATGCAAACAGCCTTATAGATGAAGTTGACGGGAGGACAATTACATAACAGTGACCACAAGGAAACAAGATTCAACATAATGAAGGATGTGAACAGGAAGGAGAATGAAATGTTCGTTCTCGACTTTCATAAGGCCAACTTTGTGGGCTATGTAAATACCTTGCTCTTGTTGATTGGCTGGGACCAATGAACACAGGGTGAGGTCAGATGGACCAAGAAGTGCAGGTGGTGTGGGGTCAGGTCGGTCAGTATATCGGATCAGCTTGGTGGTGGTCTCAGGTCGTGTGGGTGAGGCAGGTGAGACCAATAACACTGTGGAGGTTTCCATATAAAGGTTCCTGGTAACACTGAAAAAGAGACAAAAATTGAAAATTCCATACAAGCAATGTAGGACTAACAAAAATGACCCTAAAATGGCTAAATAATAGAATAAAACACCTTATAGGGCAGAAGAAGGGCTTGTACACGGTAAAATGGGGGAACACAGTTTACCGATAAGCTAACACAAATTAAGAGAATAGTAAAATCAGAGATTAAAGGGCTAAGAGTAATTATGAAATTAAGATAGCTAATGAAGCAAAAAACAAGGCAAGGGATTTTTTTCAAGTGTACAGAACGAAGGTTATGGAGAAAATTGGATCTATCAAATTGCATTCTGGTAGATTAGTTGATAGTGAGACTGAAATATGTGAAGTTTTAAACAATCACCTCATATCAGTTATTTATGCAGGAGAAAACAAAAATTCTAATTCCTGGGCAAATTCAGAGGAGGGGGATGAAAGCATAAAGCTATGCGATACAAAAATGAACAAATTTGATATTTTGAGACAAACCGATTAAAAGTAGAGTCCTGGGCCAAATGGTATCTATGCGAGGGTCTTGAAAGACTGTAAGGAGGAAGTAAGTGTTCTGCATTTCAAAGTTTAAAAGAGTCTCTGGAATCAGGCATAGTTCCTAAGCAATGGAGGATAGCAAATGTTCTCAGTTTGAAGAAAGGGGATAGATCAATTGCCTCTAATTATCGTCCTATCAGCCTGACATCTACTGTGGGGAAATTTCTGAAATCAATTATAGCGAATCAAATGTGGGAACACAGAGAATCATGATCCCATTATGTATTCTCAATATGGGTTTACAAAAAGAAAGTTATGTCTCAGTAACCTTCTCTCCTTTACTAACTTGAAATTGTTGATCATGGTAAGAGTTATATTAAATAAGTAAACTTAGGTAAGGTTTTTATCAGTGTACACCATGAGTGTCTGCTTAAGAAAAATAGCAGCACACGTCATCGAGGGTTGTGTATTTAACTGGATTAGGTTGTGGCTTACTGAGAAAACAGAGGGTAAGCATAAATGGAGTTACATCGGACTGGGGCTATGTAACAAGTGGTGTTCCTCAGGGGTCAGTCTCGGGACTGCCCGTGTTCGTTATATATATCGATTTGGATATGGGAATAACCAGCGGCTTCAGTAAATTTGCTGATAGAAAAATATTTTGATTGGGGTGGCATGTGAAGTGAGAGAGTCAAGGAGAGCTGTCTGGTGAAGGGTGAAGAGGTGATGAAAGCCTAGCCTAAAATGAAAATGCGGAAAGGCAACTAGAGTGGATGGTATTTACAAAGGGGATGACTGTGTTGTTGGTTGGTACGTATGGATCATGGTGAAGTGCCTGAAGACTGGCAGAGTGCATGGATAGTGCCATTATATAAAGGGAAGGGGGATAAAGATGTGTTCAAACTACAGAGGTATAAGTTCGAGTGTACATCGTAAGTTCTATAGCAGAGTCTATATAGATTGAGACGATGAAGGCATGTAAAGAGCATTAGATTGGGGAGCAGCAGCGTGGTTTCAATTGTTGTAAGGGATGTGTGGATTGGGTGTTCCCCTCAAACAATGTACAAAGTGTGAGAAATATTAAAAAAAAAAAATAGATGGATTTGTATGTGGCATTTATGGATCTGGTGAAGTCATATGATAGGGTTGATAAAGATGCCACAATCACTTTCTCTTCTAGCTTTTCCCGAGTTGATAAATCAACAAATTTGCACAAGTAAATAATCTACAAAATAGCTCCTGTGAACAATGCTGCTAATACAAATTATATAAAAATCTAACATGCATTCCTCGAAATCAGGCCAATGCACTCATCCAAACGCTTAAACAAATGTCTACATTTAACATTATATTTCTGTACCACAACTAACATCTAAACACTTATAAACAGATTTTAATCCATTGAACCTCTCAGAAGGATAAACTACATAAACATGGTACAATGAACATGGCTTGAGCTTATGGAAAGCATTCTCTGTTGACAATCTCTGCCTTTGTTAATTGTTTCTTCCATTAACACCATACTCTCAATATCCCATCAACTTTCTCTACCCATCCAAGACATTCAGTAACTCACCTTCATGCACGTCACGTCAAATCACTTCGTTACAACTTGGAATACGA